>NC_028361.1:5193367-5233916 GCF_000741045.1 Vigna radiata var. radiata | reverse complement strand
AATTATCCATTATCGTGGAGAAAGAGTGATCGCAGATCTGAGCCTGTGATGTGATGAGACGAGTGATTATCGAGTTTTACCTTTCTGTAGGTAGTTCCATCTTCTTCCACGATCCAACCAGCTTCTGCGCAAAGAGCCTTGAGGACCTCGTTGTTGTCGCAGTGTTTGGGAAGCTTGTAGTTACCCTGAGCTCGAAGGCCGGCGTAGATCTTGGCCGCAATCGCTCTCCGTCTTCTTTCTCTCCTCTTGTTGTTCTCCCTCTCCTTCCACGTGGGCATCCTCCCCGTCGATCCGCCTCCGGTCATCGTTCCGGCGAACCTAAGTCCGTTCTGTTTTCCTCTGAACGTCAGAAGAAGTAGAGAAATTGTGTGTATGGTTGTGGCTATGTGACCGGAGAAAAAGCTAGGCGAGTTTGATTGAAGTTTCTTTGTGCTACTGCAGATGAAGAAGGGAAATAGAAAGGTTGCTTCCCTTTTAGATTCTTCTCTTCTCTCTCCCACCCTTTTCACACTGCCGTAGTTTTCACTTCATTAACTCTATTTTCTTTTTCCTTTTCCTTTTCACTACCACATATATATTCTTCCAATAGAATGTAGGAGAACGGAAGAGACACGGACCCCACGCAAGGGGATCAAGATGAATAATATTACCATAAAAATGGCTCTTAAAACATTCTCAATATATATTTACAAAAACACACACTTAAATGAGTTTTTTTCTTTCGCATAGGACGTGATTAAAAGTTAATACTAATCATTCAATCTCTACTAATTATGTCGTGTCTTTTTTCTTCGGTCCTAAAAAGATTATCTCTAGTTTTTTTTTTTATTACTTGTTTTAAATTTGTCCGAAAACAAACAAGGTGTTAAGGTTGGAATACACTAAATTGATGGTGAAAGAATTAGTTGGAACGCATAAAAAGAGTAATAGTGTAAGGAGGAAAATGCAATTAATTAATAATGTAATATAATGATGGTGGAATTTGATTTAAGTGGCGTGTTAGAAAAAAAAGCGTGGAAAATGAAGTTTGTTGAAATAGGAAATATAGCATGGGGTGACCTAACACAGCTTGCCTTCATGGAAGGCACATGAGGTGTTGGTTCCTTACAGTGTAGACCTGTAGTTCAATCACGGATACCACAGTCCACTTCTGCGGCGAGGACTTCCCCACATGAGTCATACCAAATACAGGGGGGGCCCTCCCTACACCTAATGGTGAGGTGCCCTATACCCTAGGTCCGCCACACACCACGCCACATTAAAATATAAAAATATTCAGTTAAAAAATTATATATGCTGATGGAAGGAATCCAAATTTACAAACAAAACTGACAGAGATTTCTTATATGTGATTTGCGACTCTGGGTATCATGTAAACATTGTTTCTTCTGCTTGGTGGTGCTGGTACAATTACTGGTAGTAGTGTTGTAGAGTAACAAGACGGGTCAAAGTAACGTTCCAGTCCACATGCAAATAAATAAAATAAATTTCTTGTGTGAAGAAATTGAGATCAGAACAGAACCGCCCCCAAAATGGGACCCATCCCTATCACTGTCTATATTGCAATTGGTTTCAATTAATACCGGAAAACCCAGAAGAAGTGCACGATCGCTTCGCATTTTTATATGATTTTAGACAGTATAAATTATTTATGACCAAACGGAATAACCATAAATTTCAATTTTCAATTCAGAATAAATATAAAAGTTTCACACGTGAAACGAAACACGTAAACACCTCCCCCCATTATTGCACACCAGTTCATATAATGTGTGGATGGTCCTACTACCCGTGCCAAAGGTTCATGCATCCTGTTGGATTGGATGGAGGATATAAATATAATAATATACTTCTCTCCAACCGTAAAACGCAGCGTTGTCCTGAAAATGTTAATTTGAATAATTAAATAAAATAAAGTTTGATTAGTGTGTAATTATAGGATGGTATAGGCAGACATGAATTAAGAAGAAGGCGATGATTGGGAACATGCCCCGTTCTCCGGTAATTGGGGATTGGTCTGACGTGACGTGATGTTTAGTTGGAAGGAGCACAGATACGGACAAACTAGAGTGTGGGATGGGACCCATTCAACGATAGTTGAGTCGGCTCCACACGTGCGACACAGAAACCCATAATAAAGAAAGTCACAGCGTGAAAAAACTGAAATGGTTGGGGGGACCACCTTTGACGTGTCGACCGGTGTGGTTCTAACACTACAATGCGGTCCCTCTGGCAGATACAGAGGATTCCCACGGCTCAGCGCGCCAATCCATTCTTTTCATGGTACAGTACCCACGAGATTAGATGCCTTCATGATTTCTGATTCACTTTCACTCTTCTGCCCTCTTTCTCAAGTCAATTTTCCACAGTTGTTCAAACTTCAATTCCTTTCAATTTTACATCACTAAAACAAATTAACTTTGACTCTTTCTTAATAAATCTTCTTACTATTATTATCTTCTTTTCGTTTTCTCTTCATTTTTTTTTTTAATTATGTTAAATGTATCTCACTCCTCTCTTCTCTCCCCTCCATGAATTCAACCAACCAATGAGATATCATCTTTCATCCTCGTTGAAAACCCTAGTTTTGTCTTTCTGTTCTTTAAATAAAACTAGATATGTTTATGCTTTTCCATCTTCTTTTTCCCTTACTCTTTAATAAAAGTAGAAAAAAAATATATTTTATGGTCGTCTGAGTAGTCACAAGATCTAGGATTAACTTCATGCCGATGAGATGATTCAATGATGATAAATTTAAGTATCATTTTTAATCAAATTTACAGTATATTTATTAAATATTGAATCATGATTATAATTGTATTAATCATAAGTTTATCTTGGAATCTATCAATATAAATAGGAGGAATAAGATGGGTCATTACATTTATTATAAATTTAAATTTTTTTAGAGTTATCACACAGTTTAGAATTGAAATATAAAAAACTTAGGAAAACTTCAAAAAAAAAATAAAAAAACAACATTAAGAAATTTGGAGAAAAAATATTTTGATTGTGATCCCAATCTTACATCCGAAACATATTGTTATTCAATAAAAGTGGAAAAAATTGTCTCCTATATAAGTTATTTATAGATTGGGTGACCTATGATTAACATGCTGTGATGATTAATTGGTGAAATGATTTAACGGTCATGATTATGACTATGTTAATTATAAGTGAATATCAAAATCTACAAATATAAGTATAAGAGAATTTATTGTATTTATTATAAATTTAAGTTTTTTTATAATAATTCATTCACTATATTGCTCAGGTGAGAGTTAGAATGCCTTTAACAAGCATTGTTTACACGGTTTGGAATTGAAATATTAAAAACTTAAGATAAAAAATAACTTTAAAAAATTGAAAGAAAAAATGTTTTGACTGTGATGTCCATCTTACCCCGAAACAAATTGTTAGTTATTAAAACTATACATTAGACACTTTAAAAATATAAATATAAATTTCTTTAAAATACAGATGATCTGTATCGTATATATATTATCCCATTTGATAAAATTCATTTTTTTAAAGTATACCGTTAGTCAAACATAAACAATATGAAAACTAATTATTATAAATTGTAACTGCTTCCTACTACTCTTCAACTCCTCCAATTATGTTTCTTTATTTTTCAAATCTTGACTAAATGCAAAACTTGCCATTCAAGAAACACGTAATGTCTAGGAAAAGCGTTTGATTAGTGATAAATTAAAATTTGGAACTGCTCATTAGTAACCTAAAAGATATTGGGTGAAAAAATTAAAATGTTTTTATTGAGAATATGATATTTAGTAATATGAAATTAAGTTTTGGATGATTTTCATTATAAACATTTATTTGATATTTTATCCCATAAAGACATAGCCAAACTGAATAAATGTGAAGGTACAAATAATAATAAAAGTAAGAGCACTAAAATAAGGTAGGGCGTAAGAGTTTGCACACGTGCGTTAGGAAGGAACCAACGGGAACCGTGTGGGAACCACGGGCACGTGCCCTCTAGTCTGTTGAATTATATGCTAGATCCCTGTCTCAATTTATTTATCTTATTTTAATTAATACACAGTACATTTTAAGAAGACAACTGGTAGTTATATTAATTTTCCGCATTAAAATATTTTGATCTAGCTCATATATTCTTATTAAGAAAACTAACATATAAAATGAAAATGTGTTGGTAGAGATAAATAAAAGTTGAATTTTATTTTGCTAGAAATTAAAGATATTTGCGAAAAATAGGTGAAATATGATAAAATATAAATTAAGTCACATCAGATACACTTTTTCTATGTGGTGTTTCCAAGACGACCAGGTCTACAATAGCGGAGGAGAGCACGTGGGGCTGTGGGTCCCACACAGATGGATTGATTGAGTCGTGAGCTCCATAAATTGGAGAGATCAATGAAAAGAATGCTTATTTTGTATCCAATTGGGGACAGTGTTAAAACTGTTCCCAAACAAACTTTTCTTTTTCTTTATTTTCATCTATATATCCATTTAAACCTTCTCAAATTTCTTTTTATGTTTAATGCTTTCTTTTAAATAAACCATCACAATGTTTAATTAATAATTTATTCTATATTTACATTTTTTATATATTTATTTCTTATATTATGGTAAAAGAATTAATACAATCATTTATGTTAAATTGATATTAATACAGTTTAAAACTATTATGATAAAAAATTAAATTTATCACATTTTACTAAAGTTATTTTTCATTTTAAACTTTTTTAATTTTAATATATAATAAAAATAACTTATATTTTGATTTGTTTCAATGTTAATGTCAATTTAATACAAAAAATTATAATAAATATTCTTTTAAAAAGTAATGACTTAACTGATTTTTTTTTTTTAAATATAACATCAATAAAGTTAAAAAATATATAAAAATTAAAACGAATCAAAAATTTTAAAATAAATATCAAATTACTCATAAAACTAATATTATCATTTTTTAATAAAAATATCATCAAAAATAATGTTTTAAATTAAATAGAGCCTTTTTAATTAAATGGTCTTCGATTTAAGATGCTAAAGTTTATGAACTCAGGCTTGAGCAAAAAATTCATATCTAACCAGACAAAAGAAATTCAAAATAAATTTGATTACACGGATTAGGTTAGGAAAGCAGAAGATATTAGATAAATAAAAGTACTGAATAGCATATTAGAATTGTATAGATTTCATATCAAACATGAATTTATTTTTTAATATTTATAAATTTATATATATTTTTTTTTAGATTTTACTCTCGATACTGTATACTTATTTTGTTAAAGTTCAATATAAACTATACAAAATCATATTCATTATAACAATTATTATTAAAAGCACGTGCCATTTTAAATTAAAAACCCATAATATGAATAACTCGCAGGAATAAACCTACCATCAAACAACTGGTATGAAATTAATTCCATAAATATTAAATGATGATACATAAATTTAAAAATATAAAATTGGAAATTCAATCCTTACTCGAGCCTATAATGTTTTGAGGTGAGTGGTTGAAAACCCCATGCGAAATTGAATGTGGTTCTGATAGCCTTTAATGGAAGGAAACTACAGCGCAAGCCTAGAGTGATATTTTACAGAAAACACTTAACTTTATCTTTAATATTGGGCCTATAACCCACTACCCAATTTTCTTCTGGGCCTATGTTAGCCTGTGTTGAAAAAAAATATAAAAAACTATGCCTCTCATTTTTATTAGTATATCTTCTTCTTTTTTATCTTTTTTGAAATTGAGAAATTATATTTCAGAAATATTAAAATTTTAATCCAAAAAATATTTTCCTAAATGGATCAAAATTTAAAAATATAAATTTCAAAAGTTAATTTTAATACAATCCGGCTGTATTCCGATATTTGAATTTCGATGCTGACAAAAAATGTTTCAAATGAAATAGTATTTGAATTTTTGTTCAGTTTGTCAGTGAAGTCATTCCTTCCATTTAGAAGTTTTTCATGACTATGATGTAAGTATCATAGATCCTTCCAAACAATGCGAAGGTTGTATTTGTGTTCTATTTCTTTCTAGAAAAGCACTTTCCGAAATAAGTTACAATTATAATACTTTAAAAAGTAATTCTATAATAAATTAAAATTGTATCATCTCGTAAAATAATTTTTGAAAGTGTTAACTTTTTACACATTCAAAAATTATTCTCCAAGAAATTAGACTTAAAAAATGAGTAAATCTGCAATATTTTTCAGGCCCAATCCTTTAATGACCTTTTTGTCAACAGCAAGAGGGGAAACTTCAAAAGCGTGAAGCCCAATTTCTTGACAGATTCTGATATCACGGGCTGGCCTTCTTTCCCCAAGCCCATAGACAAATTACAGCAACAGATTAAAGTTTACTAAATATTATCTACGCAGAAACATTGTATCATTAATCAGTCAATATTTTTAATGGCTTATAAAGAAATATATAATACATGATAATGTTTTATTTCTATATGCTATTAATGCATATCTATTTATTAAAATATAGTTGTTTGGGAGAAAATATTTGCTAATTTATAATTGAAGAGAGGAAATAAAATTAAACGTGATTAGATAGAAAAGTCAACCAAGTTTGCAAGTCATTTTCATCTGTTAATTAAACAATAACTACAATTAAGGGATTAAAAATGTGGACAGTATTTGTTGGCCCAATTATCTTGCTACAGTTATTGGCTGTTACCATCAGTTTTGTTTATTTTTTTCGACTGAATGGTGTCCAATCGCTTTGTAAGTTCTCGTGTGCCGCCTACACGAGCGATAAAAACAATTAAGAAGAAAATATGAATAATATTTTTAAATTATTGGTAAAATTATAAAAAAATTATAGAAAATTTTACTTCTCGATGTAATTATAAAAAAAATTATTTAATAATATCCTTGAAATTCTGATAAAAATTTAATATCCTTAAAAAATCTCCCATAAAGCTTGAATAATGAAAATGAATAAAATTTCAAACTATAAATAAATAAAATAGGGACAGACCTAATGTATGTAGGTAACACGTTGCTTCGCAGGACCAGCACGAGAAAATGAAATTGAATCCACTTCGATCCGAATATACATATATTTAATTTATTGTTTAAAACTAGAAAATTCAGCAGAAATAATGTTGGCAATATATATTTGTATTCACATGTTCTTATATATAGACACATCTCACTAATTTAAATTTTTTAAAAATAATAATCTCACATGAATTATTTTTTAAAATAAGAATTGGTTGAAAAAAGTAATGAATAAAAAAAATTAATGTAACAGTGATGAAATAAGTAGGTGCGTACATTGACCTGGAAGCAGCGTTGCATGAGGAAGAAACGATGGAGATGATAATGGCTGTGATTGAGACTTTATCATTTTACCTAGTTTCTTCCAAATATATTTATAGGTTAGTGTAGGGACCGATGCAACATCGTACATGGACAGATTGATTCTGTGTTGTTGGCCTTTGGTTTGTTTATTTAGGATATAAAAATACTGATATTGTAAAACAAGAGCACGTGCATCGGAAGTTTCATTTGGGCTTTCTTCAGTTAAATCTGTTGATAGTTTGATACGTCAGATCCGCCATGGACGCAGCTTCGGAGGCCGTTGTCTGATTTCCGCTTTCTTTGGTTTTCACTTGTAATGCGACTGAGTCCTACTCCAAGGCATAACCCTTTCTTCCAACCAAATCTCCGATTCTCAGTCTCTCGTTCTCAAACAATGAAGTGAGTATTTTAACTTTTCTTCTCTCTCGAATCGATAAGACTGTATCAGTTAACTATGTTTATGCTCTGATTTTTGAAAAAAAATAAAAATAAAATCCATGAGCTATTCATGTAATGAAGGAAACAAAGAAAAGGGGAAATGTTGTAAATGTAATGAATATGTGGTTTGAGGATATTCTTATTGGAGCTAAGTCTAATTTATTTGGCACGTTTATTCTTCCATCCTTTTCGGCTTTCTGTTGAAATCTGCATAATCTTTAGCTTTCGACTTTTATTTGATTCGGACAAGTATTGAATTGAAGTATGTTTATGTCCACGAGACTCGTTCCACTTGTCAAAATAAAGTAAGCAAATTTAGTTCGAGGGTAATAAATATGTCTGCTTAATTCAAATTCATATATCTAACAAGACTTAAACTTTATCAGTGACTGAAATTTAGGGATCATTTGCGGCCTATGGTTCCTGCTGCACATAATGAATGACATGACCTTGTTTAGGTTTATGGCGATAGTTGATTAATTACTCACAACTAGGACCAGAATATTGTATTGCTGTAGTTTCTAGCTAATGTATTGGGATTTTCTAAGCTAGATTCTTCTTCAGGACAATGACATGTTGATGAATTTAAATCTATCTACGTGCTTCAGAACTCTGTTCTTTTTTTCCAATTACCAATCTTCCATGATTTGGATTAACTTTTGATTTTCTTAAATTTAGTTCTACAGAAACAATTTATGTTTTTAACTCAGGTTGACGCTGCTGTATTATACCACTAGTACTTAAACTTGATGGATTATAGCGCATATCCTATTTTCAGTCGACCAGCAATTTTCCTAAGGGAATTTTGAATCTAATTATATTTTCACCCTGTTTATACAGCATCATGAAAGAAACTCCAAGGCATTGAATTGAAGTAAAGAAACGCAAACTTAGTTAGGAAAAACCGACTTTTAGATCTTTCGTGTTTGGGGATCCATTACAGTGGAGTCTATTTTTGAGGCACTTACACTGAGTAATCTATATTGTAGTTGGACCTTGGAAGTTTGTTTTTATCGTGGTACAGTTAACATAGCTCTAGACAGAATTTTCTGCAAATTAGGCGTTGTTTGAAGTGGGATGTCTTATAAATATGCGACATTCAATTTTTATCAATATTCCTTGACAGGTTTCTTTGACTTGAAACACGGTACTTCAATAAAATTAGACTGCAATGTAGAAACAGCAATGTAATGGTATTCTGGTCTTAAAACTGGCAGTTTTCCTTCATTCAAGGCTTACTAGCAGTAGTTATATTATAAAATGCCAGATAGATCACAAATAAGATTCTCAAGGAAGAATTGGTACTGAAATGCATCATCATGCTTAGCACTCTACTCTAATAAGACAGTGTTCACATAATAAGCTAGATTTTAGAATTGAATGCATTATTATATGCATGCATTTGGTTTCATTAAGAAACCTTTAAATTTGTGACATTAAGAAAATGAGACCCTAAAACCTCCAGGTCCTCATTCCTCATTCACACAATTATGTATTACTCTTGCCCTTTTCTGCTCTACTTTCCTTTCTGCACCTGATTTGCGGCTATGACTTACTTGTGGATTATTCTTCATTTATGTTTTTTTTTTGGTAGAACAAGACAGATCTTTGGTGTCTCTCTCTCCCTCATTCTTATCAACCTTGCTGCTGTAATGGAGCGGGCGGATGAAAACCTTCTTCCATCTGTCTATAAAGAAGTTAGTGAAGCATTTAATGCCGGGCCATCTGACTTGGGTTACCTGACATTCATAAGAAACTTTGTTCAGGGACTGTCTTCTCCTTTGGCTGGTATACTCGTTATCAACTACGATCGCCCAACTGTTCTTGCTATGGGCACTTTCTGCTGGGCGTTATCTACAGCTGCTGTGGGTGTTTGCCACAATTTTCTGCAGGTTGCATTCTGGAGAGCAATAAACGGCTTTGGTTTGGCAATAGTGATTCCAGCACTCCAGTCTTTCATTGCTGATAGCTACAGGGATGGAGTGAGAGGAACTGGGTTTGGATTGCTGAGTCTCATTGGTAACTTAGGAGGCATAGGAGGTGGTGTTCTGGCTACTGTCATGGCTGGAAAACAGTTTTGGGGCATAGAAGGATGGCGATGTGCATTCGTTTTGATGGCAACTTCGAGTGCATTAATTGGATTTCTTGTTTTACTGTACGTTGTTGACCCAAGAAAAAGATTTCCTAGCACTCGAGATGCTAGTGAGACTTCAGACAGGTAATGACATTTTACTACTTCATGTGGCATTTAGCACAACTTATAGTACTTCTCGAACTCTTGACGGAAGTCTGTGTCTCCAAGCTATCTGTTATATTGCTTTCATCCTTATGAATAATAATGGGCAAATAATTGAATGTTTTGTATCCCTTCCTTTTGTAATTATTGGTAAATAATATGCGTGTTTTTAGCAGAGATGACTCTATCTATAAAGGCAATGCTAGTGCAGCACCAATCTGGAAGGACTCTTGGGCAGCCACGAAAGCTGTGATAAAGGTGAAAACATTTCAAATAATCGTCTTACAGGGCATTATTGGGTCACTGCCGTGGACTGCCATGGTGTTCTTCACAATGTGGTTCGAACTTATTGGTGAGCATGAAGGAACTTTTGATCACACAATGATGCTACTAATGCAGCATAGAAATTTGCAAAAGTCGTATTTTTCTAAAAGTTGTACTACAAATTAAGTCATTTATCGCCTTCTCAAAAAGTCTAAACTTTATCTTTATGAGGTCTGACGATTATGATCTGTACTACTTATGGAGGAAAAGTTTTTATCAACTTGGTTGACATGATCAGTTGACACTCTGCAGGTTTTGATAACAATACTTCGGCAACCCTCCTTGGCCTTTTTGCAATTGGATGTGCCATGGGATCTTTGATAGGTGGATCAATAGCTGATCAATTATCAAAAGTCTACCCTCATTCTGCTCGGACCATGTGCGCACAGTTCAGTGCCTTTATGGGCATTCCATTCTCATGGATTCTTCTCAGGGTGATTCCTCAGTCAGTAAGTAGTTTTCTTACCTTTTCTGTGACCCTCTTTATGATGGGTCTAACAATCAGCTGGAACGGTACGGCTGCAAATGCTCCTATGTTTGCTGAGGTAGTTCCTGTCAAGCACCGTACCATGATTTATGCATTTGATCGAGCTTTTGAAGTCTCGTTTTCTTCTATAGCCGCTCCGCTGGTGGGGATTCTTTCTGAGAAAATGTTTGGCTATAACTCAAAGTCCGTTGATCCCGTCAAAGGATCTTCAGCCGAGGCTCTTGCCTTGTCAAAGGGCATTCTTTCTATGATGGCTGTTCCATTTGGTTTGTGTTGTTTATGCTACACCCCTCTATATTACATATTTAAGCAGGACCGTGAAAATGCTAGAATGCTTTCTGTAAAAGAGGAGGAGATGATGTGAGACTCACTTGTTTAAGACTGATAGATCATGTCAAAGGAGCCCTCTAACTCTCTGCTTGTGAACTGGGTCCCTATTTAATTGGAATTAAATCTCCTAAAAAACGTGGAATCATCTTCCGCAGTACACACGAAACCAGTGAGACCTACTTCGAACAATGACCTCATTTTGATTTTGATTTTAGGAATCCAGATTAATCATGCTCTCATGGTGCCGTCGTGGTGATGCTTCCTACTGAGGACTGAACTAGTTTCTGGCTTCTTAACCATTGTTATTCTTGACATGGTATATCTAGCTGAATGATCAGAAGTTTCAGGAAATTAGGATAATGAAACAGGCCCACACATTTATGTGTTCGCATTGTTTTCCTACGATTGTACACTATAAAATGCCCAAGTAAATTTGTATGTTTGGTTCAACTACACGAAAGAATCTCAATGACAATGAAACACTTTTTGAATGGATTCAAGTTTTCGAATTGATCAATAAGAAGAAACACACGACCTCGAGATGAAATTTCATCATGTTCAGCTTTACGCTAACTGTATTTTGTTAAGAACTAATACCCAGGGTTCAAATATCATCGACCACTTTCAACTCCACTGGGTGCACACACGTCTATCGAAAAGCATAAAAGGAAGCTACTAGGTAGCAAATCAACAAGTCTTTATGTCTGAGTGTTACTAGAAACAAAATACCTGGTCCGTTAATTTGAATTTGTTTATTTTTGTTGGACTTTTGACGGTAAGAAACAGAATAGTTTGAGTGGAGCAAGTTTGAGAGTTTGCAGAGAGAAAAAGGAGCCAGAAATAGTCATAAAATGCTTTAGAAGACGTTGAGCCCGGAAAAAGTAATGCAAGGAAAACAAAATTCTAACATAAATAGCTGAACTCATTTTCTGCTTGGTCCCCTTTAGAATAATACGTTAACATTCAATAAAGCACAGGTTACAATAATATTCCACTTGTTTGGCTTTAAACGCGCTTGGTGATCTTAGGAACTTGGCCTGTTGCTCCACCAAGAAAAATAACAGCACTGACAGAAAAATTCAATTCTTTGATTTTACAAACCAAGGGCCTTCAAGCATTGATGACATTTGAACAGGAACTTGAAGGCATTCAGCAAAGGTCTAAATACAACGAGGGAAAAAGGTTTGCCCCACATACCCTCCTGACATCGCCCTCCTAACATTAGATTCAAACAACCTTGGGTTCTCTCTCAACACAGCAGCGGCATCGTGATTCAGTGGATCCTCGTAATTTGGTTCCTGCACACCAGATGAAAGAATGGGTTATTGTCAATTCAAAAGAGGATAAAAACCAAAACCAGAAAAACCCGCAGTCATACCGTGAAGAGATGATACAAGCCATAGATGACAGTGTTTATATTAAGGACAGGTTTCCAATCTTCTCGTAAGATGTTTAGACAAACATTTCCTTCCAAGTCAATATTTGGATGATAGACCTGCATATTCGAGACAATGCTACAAATAAATTTATGATGTTGAAACGGAACATGAGATCGATCCGTTTACCAAAACTAAAATTAAATCTGTACCGCTGTGTTCTTTTACAATGCACAAATTAGAGTAAAAGAATAATCAAGTCCACCCTACCTTTGTCTTGCACTTAACCTTTGGCGCTTCATGTGGATAGATGGGAGACACTTGAAAGGAAAACAAAAATGTGCCACATCTGTAACAACAGACAAGGATATTGGAGATCAGTGAGCTTTTTCTCAAGAGGTTTCTTCATATTGCAAGCACGGTAAATATCTTACCGGATTGAAAATTTTACTTATCATTTAAAAAGAAAACACATATGATGAACAAATCAGAGGGGCTTGAATTCCTTCAACAAGAATCAATTAATGTTTGAAAGCAGAGATGAAAATTGTATGAAATTTCCTTACACGTAATATCCATCATCGGGTCGAATTGAAACTTCGAAGTTCATCAGGTCATCTTTTCCGTTGGGAAAATGTATGGTACAAGATTGCGGTAGATTCAGCTCACTTATATCTGAAAGATGTAAATACAAAACTGTTATGACAACTTTCATAACAAAATAAATGGCAAAACCTACAGGCTCAGGAAAGGTGGATACAAGAAACGTCCCACAGCAGCAACAAAAAAATCGAAGGTACAAGAGAAACATTTAACAATTCGTAAACCTTTGCAGGATACTGGCCCATAAGTCTGAAGAAGAGCATGTAAATATTATCGTGCTTCTAGTGATCAGATAAGTTTTTTGTTTATCCGATAGTGAAAAGAAGCTAATTTCATGGTCATGTAAACTGAATTGCATACTTCAAGATAAAAGCATTCCTCAATCAAATATACAGTTGAATAGAAAGGGGGGACTAATTGGGAACCACTTTCTCAGTCAGTCCACAAAAAAATAGGTTAATTTCATAGTTATTAAAGTCACCAGACCAACCGGTTCAACTTGTTCAACCCTAAACCAGTCAACGGTCCCACACAAGAAACTAACTAATTAAACACAGCCTGTTCAGTCCCATGAAGAAAAAGAGGTTAATTTCATAGTTATTATAACCACCAGTTCAACTGTAAACCAGTCACTGATCCCTGAAGTAACTACGAAAACTGCTCTAAAATTGAACAGGCGGAATACTAGCAGAATCAGTCATAAACCGCTCATCGATTATACATTTTCAACTTAATACTTAAAAATATTAGTACTGGTCTAATTTAACACAGGCATATTTTTAAAAATACATAAAATTGTGTTCTGAGAATGAATATTAAGTTATTTTTTTCACATTGTTTAATATCTTTTACTAATATTTGTAAAAATAGTACTCAATTACTACAGGTTCTATCGTGGTTAGACTAATAACCTTGAACTGGTGTTGTGATTGACTCGATGACTATTTTTCAAAACATTGGTTAATTTACTTAAAAACTATACAGTAGCACGAACTTGCTAAAGTTTCTTTTGATATCAGGATTTTCCGTTTTATTTGTTAATATACTGAAATGTATTATTTCAAAAATTATAATCCATCAATGGCAAAACTTTCATGTCCCTGCTATAACTAGGCAGAGATCCTACAGTATTTTTTTTTTGACAAAACGCAAGGTTATATACTCCTCTGTTGTATACCACATTTATTTTTAAGGGCCTCATCCCAAAAAGGACTAAAACAAGTTTAATCTATATGCATTACAGTATCTCCTTTTCATATTATAATTTCAGTCTACAAAAATAATGTAAATTAGAGTTGGCTAAAAGTAATAGGCAAGAGTCTAGATTACCATAATCAAGAAGAGAATGGCATAAAAATCATCTTGCAAAACATCTGGACTTTACAACATGCAACAAGTTGTGTTATATTTAGTAAGCAATTTGCCCATTCAAAATTTTACTTCAGTTTGTTAGATCAGAAATAAAATATCTAACTCTAAACAATATTTCTGGAGATTATGCTTTTAATTTTCAACCTATGTAAACTCAGAATCCCCAGTAACTGAAAAAAGAAAGCTGGAAATCTTATATTTGTTATAATGTATCCGTTCATATTACTTCAGTCTTCTCCCCTGCCTTTGCCTCGAGACCAGGCCCCAGCAAAACTCCTGCCTCATTCATCATCAGGTCACAGAGGCAGTTTTTGCACTGAATTTCTATGGCTAACAGTGTCTGATGTCCGATCAAAGTATAACATATTATCATTAGACCTCTCGTTTTCCTCTTGCACTCTACATTTCCATTGTTATAAAATTTTGGAATGCCACACAAATTGGGTAAAGTAAAGCATACAAGAGTCACTCCAATTAATAAAAAGAAGAAAACCTTTGTGAAGACGCAACTCGCCAGCACTCTGCTTCTTAACGGGTGGTCCACCACTTGCATTTTCTGCAAGTTCTCTCTGTTTTTCCTTTACTTTAAACAGTTTAATCATAGTCCTACAAAAATGATGTCAGCTCCAGCATTAGATCACATTTTATCAATTATCCAAGAAGAAGACCAATTTATTTCTACTCCTCAGAAATTCATTGATGGTCTGGGAAGTATACCATCTTTCCCATTCTAAACACTTAGCCATAAGCTCAATCATCTACATTAAAATGACAAAACAAGTATATTTACAAGCTTCCCTAACAACCTTCTCCTTGGACAGCAATAAGACAATCACAAGTTCAATAGTTGAACCAGGTACTTTGTGCACTGATCTCACCCTTCTCTACGAAGAATAACATCTAAACCGCGTGGATTTTCAAGCAGGAAACACGATCATACTTTTAGGATAATAAATCCAAGGCAAAGAAGCATATTGAGCTACTCATTTACAATTCTTTATTTTATTTACAAACTCGAATGATAGACGATCAAAAGGTCACCCTAAACGAAAATATACTGGTCCATCACAGAACACTGCGATCTAGTAAATTAACTAGGAGAAACTAAAACAATATAAAAATATTTTGAAAAATACAGAATCCAACACGGTAGTAATCAAAGGTGGGCTAAATCGAGAATTGCTCGAAGCAATTGAAAAGGAAGCGAACGAAAAACCCTAAGGTAAAGGGATCGGGATCGGGAATGAGAAGGGAAATCAGATATAAAGGAACAAGAAAATGGAGAAAATACAATAATAAGAGAATAAAAAGAAGAAGATGAAAAAAAAAAAGAAAAAAAGAATCAGATATGTAAGAAAAAAAGAACCTGACTGAAGATAAAACTCAAAGATGAAGAGATGAAAAACGGTTTCGGGGTTTTCGCAGCTCAGCTGCACGCTCTGCACAACCTCACTATCTTTTTAATTATTTTCCTTTCGTCCCAAAAAGCCTTCTTAATCATTCTATGGACTTATTTTTGCTTTTATCTTCAGAAGGCATTTCCCTTTTCTTTTTTTTTTTTTTGAACAATAAGTTGCTTTTTTCAAACGCTGAAATTGGTCTTTTTCTATTCATTATTATCATGGGTTTAATTCTTTCATGTGAAATGCTGTTTCGTTTTATGCATTTATATTAAAATATTTGGGTAGAAATTTGGATTTACAGTATCTTTATTGATTAATAAAGTAAAAATGTTATAATTGACCATGAATAGGAAGTACTCCCTTTTGAATTATCATAAATGTGCATGGATGTCTTATAACAAGAAGAAGGATGGTATAAGTTTTGCTAAAAGATCTACTAAAAATACCTAACTAGGTATTCTAAATTTTTTTAGTTTAGTTTAAGGCTTGTTAATTAGACCAAAAACTCTTCAAAGAGTACATCAAAATCATTAAACTAAGACTGATGATGATATCATAAGAGAAGAGCATAGAATTGAGGGAAGAAAAATATGGGACCATAAGAGAAGTGGTTGGCTTCGACTATTGAAAATGTGTGATTTAGGTTTTTATTAGACACTATAAGATTAATCTTACAATGAAATTAAAAATAAATTGCATTTTTCAGAAAGAAAACAAATTTGATAAAACTATTTGATAAAATAAACATAAAGGATATAGACTATATTTTTTTAAAAAAAATTCTTTTTGTTACAACAATCAAGATTGTTTTTGATATTTGGTATCATACCGTAAAGTTCACTAAAACTCACAATCAAGATTATCTTTTTAACAATAACTTAAAATCTCAATACAAACATATTCAATGTACTTGTTTTCATAAGCAATAATTGAATTATTTATCTAAATAGATGGTTCATACTCACGAAAACTAATTTACACAAAAGAAGTCAAGGACTAAAAACTATATTTGTAAGATAAATATAAAACTTTTTACTTGATTTAGGTATTCTAAAAAAAAAATCGGAAAATATTACAAATAACACTTGAGAGAGGACGATAATTTAAGAGTTTATTTGTGTTCATACATGCATTTAATTATGCATAAACATCTTTAAAAATATATGATTTAAAGGTAATTAAATTTTCTTTAATAAAAGTGATAAAATTATATAATTATAAAAATATAAAATTAAATAAAGCGACCGTTAACAAAAACATTTACCAGTAAACATAAATTGAATAGTTTTTAATTTTTAAAAACTCAATAAACTAAAAAAGAACAATAAGGATTTAATTTAAATATCATGAATGCAATAAGTGATTTTATTTTATCCATTTTCTTAAAAAAGAAACAGAGCTTTGATTATAAAATCCAAAGGAAAAGTACTTCCTCAACACAAATATGCAAAAAGAAATGTATAACTCGAATAAGGTGTCCCGCCTATATTGAAACAAACCACTAAATTCAACCACCTAACTATATTCTATACTTACTATTTTTTGAAGTATGAAAAAAATAAAAAGTTTGAGAATGTATGAGATAAAAGATGTGATTATTAGAATGATTGTTTCAGAATATTCTACTCAGTAAAAAAAACTTCGAAGAAGTAAAGAATTAGATGAACATTAATAAGGTGAAAAAATAGTATCATGATGGATATTTGAATTATAAAAAAGAGACTACATGGAGAAGCATATGTAGTTTAAACTTTAATCTCAAAATAATAAGAATAATGATCTTTAGACAACATTTTTTGACAATATTTAAATATCATTTACGTGTTATTGTGTGATTAGTCTAAAATTACTTTAAAATCAATAACAATAACTATAAATATCACTGTAGACCAATCACAAAATGATACATAAATAATGTTCAAATGTTATTAAAACTCATTATCTAAGTATCATTATCTAAATAATAATATCTATTAACATATTAACTAACAAAGATTACTCTCATATATAAAAAAAGTAAGAGAAAATAAATAGATACTTGTAATTACATAATAACTATACTTAATTAAATAAATAATTATAAAATAAATTCATTATTTTTTATATTTCTTAATAATAGTCATTTATTAAAAAAATTAATAAAAGTGTATTAAATAACGTGTCTCTCTGATCCACTCCCAACCAACCCATTTACATGCATTGGCTGAAAAAAAAGACCAACTTCTTAATAGAAAACACGAAACGCGGAGGGATAAGGACAAAAGTCACCGAAGGGAACCATAAATGGCAACAGATTCCTTCGCACTGAAAACTCACCCAATGCCACATTCCATCTTTGTCATATACTGCGTAGTGTTTGTTGTCTTTCCTCTCTCCTTGATTCTCAACTTGTCACCATCTATTAAAGCCTCTCTGTAGTTAGATTTACTTTCATATTTTATTAAATCATTATTTAAGTGAAACATAATTCGATTTTATTTACTTTTATTATATTAAGTACTTTCCAATCAAATTAAAGTGATTTTTTATTTTTAAGTTTATTTTATTTTCAATGAAAATTAAGTTATTACAATGTAAAGAATAAATGAGAATATAAGTTAAATATAATTAATTAAGAAATGAAGAAACACTAACTGATTAATAGAAATAGGTAAAGAAAAGTAGGAATCTTACCACTTTTCAAATTACATTTTTCCTTTCCTCAATATTACATTAATATTATCCTTTTTCAGTTCTCACTCACTATCACAACAAAACAAAATGTTAAACGTCGTTTTGTCATAAATATAATTGTAGTTTTGTCATCTAGTTTAGCAAGTAATTTTGATATTGTACTTCTAAATTTATTTTGGTTCACGTATTTAAAAAGAATGTAATTTTGGCGAAATTCATAATTTTACATAAATTATATCATTTTATCTTAATTCAATTCAATTGTTATCTTACCATGTTGATTTAACATACCACAAACAACTTATTGAGTTCATTAAAATAAAAGAAATGACACTGATATAACTGGGACTTAGATTGAGTTCATTGAAATATAAGAAATAAAACAACATTGAGAATTGTACTGGGGTTTTGAAAAAACAGGGGAGTGAATATCTCCATTCCAAAAAAAATGCAGTTTATTTTTTAGGATAACTATTTATATTAAGAAAGTAAAAAAAAAAACTAAATTATATCAATTAATTTAAAGAGAATATTATATTATTTTAAAATTAAATATTAAATTAATTATGATAAACCCTTCACAATGCAAGATGTATGTGAATAAAAAAAGAAAATAATTCATGCACCTTAACTTTTTATAACACTTTTATATTAATCACTGTTAATTATTAATTTATGAGACATGTAAATAATTAAAACATGTACATAAATTCATTAAAAGCAGTGACTTTCCTTTTAAGATTCTGTGATTATATTAATTTTATTGCTTATTTTCAAAGTTAATGAAAATAGAAATATCTATAAAACAAACCAAGAATATATGTATTATTAGAATAAAATATTATCTAATAAAAAACCATTATACCTTTTAATCGCAAACATAATATCTTCAAAATCACACTGAGAATAAGTGTTATTAATTAATAGTGTACATAAATTATACCTATAATACACACTTATTTTATTACTCTCTTTGTTCAATGTAAGTAAAACATTACATTGAAAATGAGCACCATGACGCGATTGCTATGGACAACGACTCAAAGCGTGTTTGGAAGCTCAATAGACCCTTAGATAACCAATATTTTGGTATTCTATCTCTATGACACACTTCTCAGTCTTTCTTGGTTCGTTTGTTCCCATTGAGTTTCTCTCGTTCATTTATTTTTAAAGATTTTTATTATAAATTAAATTTTGACATTTTATATTTTATTATAATGGATAACACAAGTTTCAAAGTTCACAACAAACACTAATATGTTCTCACATACATAAATATAAAAAATTTTGACTCACAAAAAAATATATTTCTAACTAGATATAATTACTTCTCTAAATATATTTATTTTTAACTTTATACCATCTCCATTTTGATTTAACAAAATTACAAAGTTGTGCGCTTTTTAAAATCAAGGATAAATATATCTTCTAAAATAAATAAAAAGCTAATTATTATGTGTGTGACGTGAAGAGGAAAGAAATAATTCATACCCGTCAACTTTTGTATACATTATTTTATATTAATCACTATTAATTATTAATAAATGAAATACAGGAACTAATGAATTTTAAGTTTAAGCTAATTATGAATTATAAATGTATCATTAAAGAACATTTGTTTGATTAAGAATTTTTGTTGCTGTTGATTTTAAGAATCAGAAACGATCCCACTGTTTTTGATAATGGTTATACCTCAATGTTCTTATTTGTATTTATAATTTTAAAATATACAATAATTTTAAAAGCTAAATAAAAAATAAAAGTATTAACTTTTTATTAGGTGTAAAAAAATTGAATGGTGTACTTATAGAAGTCTCTTTTTTTACAAGTAGCAACAGGAGTGGAATCCCAAAGTAGTACAAGGAGTCTAGTCCCAAAGTCTATATAACTAACCATCTAACCACAACACATAACACATTTCTCTCCCTTAGAACCAAACATGGTTTTTCCCTGTGTCTGTCTCAATTCCTCCATGCTCAGCACACCTTCACCTCTCTTTCTCGCTCCTCCTTTCCGCAGTCTCACGCTGCTTCCCAATCCCACCAAACCACCACCGCCAAAACTCTCATCTTTTCACCCTCTCTCAGTCTCTGCTGTGCCCGCTAAGGTAGACACCGCTGTGAGAATACCGGAAATCGAAGATTTTGATTTCAAAGTCTACATGCTCCACAAGGCCCACACGGTGAACCAAGCCTTGGACGCAGCCATTGCGCTGCGCGACCCGGAGAAGATCCACAAAGCCATGCGCTACTCCCTCCTCGCCGGGGGCAAGAGGGTCCGCCCCATCCTCTGCATAGCTGCCTGCGAGCTCGTCGGTGGCGATCATGCCACTGCCATCCCAGCAGCCTGTGCTGTCGAGATGATCCATACCATGTCGCTCATCCATGACGATCTGCCCTGCATGGACAACGATGACCTCCGCCGCGGCAAGCCCACCAACCACAAGGTCTTTGGTGAGGATGTGGCGGTTCTTGCTGGTGATGCGCTGCTTGCGTTCGCGTTCGAACACTTGGCGGCAGCAACCGAGGGTGTGTCCCCGGCGCGCGTGGTTCGTGCGATTGGGGAGTTAGCGAAATCCATAGGAGGAGATGGTCTTGTGGCAGGACAGGTGGTGGATTTAGATTCGGAAGGAGCATCGAATGTGGGGCTGGAGAGGTTGGAATTCATTCATGTGCACAAAACGGCGGCGTTGCTGGAAGCTGCGGTTGTGTTAGGCGCAATAGTGGGAGGTGGGTCGGATGAGGAGATTGAGAAATTAAGGAAGTTCGCCAGGTGCATTGGATTGTTGTTTCAGGTGGTGGATGACATTCTGGATGTAACGAAGTCATCCGAGGAATTGGGGAAGACGGCGGGGAAGGATTTGGTGGCGGATAAGGTCACGTACCCTAAACTTTTAGGGATACAGAAGTCCAAAGAGTTTGCTGAGAAACTGTTGCTGGAAGCGAAGGAACAATTGTTTGGATTTGATCCCCGAAAGGCAGCTCCTTTATTTGCATTAACCAATTACATTGCTTACAGGCAAAGTTAATTAATAATTCATATTTCCCTTATTAGTACATGTTTTACAGTTTATGAGAAACTGATAGTCCTTTATGGTATTTATGAAATGATAATTTTTCCTATGATTTATTAATAAATATAAATGGCAGAGTTTGAAAAGTTATTAATATTAAAGATAGATTAATATATTAATAATAGTTGAAAAATTAAGAAAGATGAATTAATTAATTGAATAATCTGAGTGAGTAAGTTATATTGAAAAGAGAGTAGCTTAGCTTAGTTAGTCTGACTGAGTGTACAAAGTATATCTGAAAACATTGGATACCGAGTTTTGTCTCCGGAGACGTGTCAAATAGATTTGTGTTAACCTCTGTGCTTGTTTGGTAAGTTGTGTGTGTATTGAATGTTTAATAAAATAAAAGGTCTGTTTTCTAGTTATGTACGCCTTGGCTCTGTGTGTGATCAGCATTCGGAATTTTTGATAGGATATATTCTTTAACGCCAGGAGCAACTTGTCTTCAGACTCCTCGAACTATTGGCACTTCTGCGGGAACATGTGATCATTGAATGCCTTTATCTCTGACATTTACCACATCAATTAATTTCTCTTAAACACTATCCAGATTTCTTCTCATTAAAGTTAAACTAGTTCGTCCCTAAAGTTACTTTCTCCTTTTCAAAACTGTATCCTCTGTCATTTTTTTCATTTTCAAGACACAGTTTACTTCATTTTTGTGAAGTTTTCCGAGGTGTCAAATTTTTTCAAAGAAGATATCCAGAGATTTTGTATAATTGTGTGTTAATAATTTTATAGAAAATATTAAAACATTATTTTTAATCCAAATTCTTACCTTAAATCCCTTCAATCTTCTATTTAAATGCGATTCTATTTGTATTGAACTAATTTTATCTTAACTAATTTAAAATTTTTAGATTCTTCACATATTTAATTATATTTGTGTGAATCATCACTACACGAATTATTAACTCTAATATTATTATTAGATTTTTCGATAAAAGATATCAAAATATTTGGTATCATTAAATTATAAATAAATTTATAAAAATAAATAAAATATTATTTTCAATCTAAAATGTTAAACAATATGTTTAAAACGATATATTTGTATGTTTAATTCTATATTATTCATTTATATATATTCAAACTTCTTTTAAGTGACTTCTTTTAAATTATATATATATATATATATATATATATATATATATATTTATTTATTTATTTTTTTAATTTTTAAGTGACTTCTTTTAGCACTCAATTATCAAACAATTTAATCTCAATTTCTATACTTTATTAAAAAAAAAAGATAGTATTTTAAGTAATATTTCTCTTTTCATTTTCAACTTTGCTTTCTCACCCACTCGATTAGTAATTCTTTCATGAAAAAAAGTCTTAGCAAATATTGGTATAATAAGAAACAAGAGACTTAAATAAGTAAGACAATATTGTAATTTTTTCTTTATATTTATTACTTTCCAATGAAAAACCAAGAAAAAAAGTGAATAAAGTTACTAACACAGACTGAGTTCTTCATAAGGTTATCTTGATTTTCAAATACAAATGTTACTTATATATATAGTCTAAACAATATAAAAAAAGTTCTGAATTCATAAATTTTAAGATGAATTTCCCCAAATAAACTTCACGAGTATATAAAGTGTTATCAAACAAAAGTATATAATAATTCAAATACCTTAATGAAACATCGAATTAAGAAAATCCTTTCTTTATTGTAACTTTTTTTTGTGTAACTCTTCTTCAAAGTGAAATTTCTTCCAATAAAAAAATATACAAAATAATATAAGATTAAAATTTTATAATTTACTTTAAAACATTATGAAGACAAAAAACAATGCACTTAACTTTAATTAAATAGTTAAGATTAATTGAAAAAAAAAATATATTACATAGAGATTATTACATATAAGTCTTTAAGAAACCAAACCTTAGTTAACACATGTAACAATATATGCAAGTAAAAAATAACATATTCACATTGAGTAGGTGACAATTCCCCTTAATTCATCAACTACCATGGATTTTTTAACATATTCACTGTTATTAAATTCATTAGCTCAACAGTTCCATCAAAGAGATATTTTCATTAACTAAAAAAATTATTTATATTTGATTAATTTCAAATAAATAAAGTGCTATTAAATAATATCCTTATCAAATTTGAGTACAATGTCAAAATAATATATAGCTGAAGAGGATTTTGAAAATATACTGTGTTTTATGAAATTAAAAATTTTAAGTAATAATTTTAATTAATATGAAATTGTATAATTTTATTTACATTTAAATCCATACACAATATTGCAATATTTTTAAGAGTTGGTAATGAGAATTGTCAAAGTGTGCATACGCTTTAAAAAAAAAAAGTGTCCGGAGGGAAAGAGAAACCAAAATCTGAAACAATTTGGGGTCAATTTAGTATCGAGGGTGTTGATTGAGTTATTCCACGTTTTTCTTATATATTTTGATAGTGATGAATAATATAAACTTATTTGAAAAATTACAAAAATATAATTATGCTAGTCAATAATTTTTGTTAATATATATATATATATGGGGTTTGTTAACGCGCGTATGCCTGTTTTTCAGTTGGTATATTTTAACAATGTGTACCGATTATAATAGAGAAAAATATCATCATTTATCATGGATTCTAAGTTTTAAGGTGAAGGATATTTAAATAATTTTCATTTTCAAAACTAAAAAAAAAGAAACCTCCAAACCCTTAATGACCTCCCTCATTCCTCTCAACCCTTTCTTTTTCATCTCTCACACTCCAACATTTTTTCTGTCATATCTACTTTGTCCCAATTGAAAAAAAAAATCAGAAACACTTTGTCATCAGAGATATTTCCTCTCTCATCTCAACATTTTCTCTGTCATCACTCCAACATTTTTTCTCTCATCTCAACCTAATTGAAGATGACAGTGGTAATTTGAATCAGAGATATTTTTTTAAAATTGAAAAAGTTTACTCTTTTATAATCATTTTATATTTATTAATCTGTGTAAAATGAATATAAACTTTGTCACTTTATGTTACTCTTTCCAAATCTCAAAGGTAAAAAATGATTTTACTGTTTTTTTATCTTGCAGTTAAAGTTTATTCTAAACGCCTGTATAAGTTGATTCAGTGATAAAAAAGGGACATAAGGAAATTAAAGAAATAAGTATAGAAGAGCTCCCTAGGAGTACAAATCTTTCAATTCTAGGTTGTAATCTTACATCATGTATCCCATACCAACAGAGAAAGGAAAAAGAAACATTTTGTGTAAAGGGAAAAGGACAATAGAAGGAAATATCTTGTTCTTTAAAAATAGAATGAAACGTGGAGTAAATATGTAAATAATGTATGAAAATTTAATTGATTTATGAAGATTTTATTTACATGATTTAATTTAAAAATGAAATTTAATAATAATAAGAAGGGAAAATATATAACACATCCTCCAAATGAACGAACAGAGCAAGAGCAACAAATTACGATGTCACGGGTTGTTGTGTGTGGGTGAGGGAGAGTATGAAGACGAGAGAGAAACAAATTGGATAAGTGAGGAAGGTGGATTAGGGTTAGGCAAGAGTTTCTGTTTTTTTTTTTCAATTGGGGCAATAATAGGGATGATAGAGAAAATATTGGAGTGAGAGAGATGAAAGAGAAAGGGTTGAGAGGAATCACGAAGGTGAGTAAGAGTTTTGAGTTTTTTTTTTTAGTTTTGAGAATGAAAATTATTTAAATGTCCATGACCTTAAAACTTACAATCCATGATAAATGAGGGTATTTTTGTCTACTATAATCCGGTACACATTGTTAAAACATACCAACTAAAAAACAAGCGTACGCGTGTTAATATATATATATATATATATATATATATATATATATATATATATATAATTCTTATATATATAGATATAAATAAAATATGTCTCAATGAAGGTTATATTGAAATAATTGTGCTAATCAAGAATGTTTGTTAACTATTTTTTTTTTCTTTGAACTCAATTCAAAATGAATTTTATTTGTAAAACTAATCTGAAAATATTCTTTCTTTGTTATGAAGGTTAACTAATTTACCTGTCATCACAAATAAATTCTCAAGTAAATAAGAATATTCTAGAGACGAATACGATAGATTATATCAGACCATTTTCATCATATTAAAATGAGTGGGTAATTATAATTTTTCAGGGTTTCCGATTTTTTTTTCTATTAATTGAAAATAATAAAAGTATAATGGTTGAAGAGAAGACGAATTAGAGTTGTTCCTAGATATGGCTATCTGAAAAGGTTAGAAGCGCGAATTTTCCTAATTTTGAATTTTCTCTGCAACATTAATGCATAACTTAAATGTCTTCGGAAACTAAAATTCCTTGTACTTTTAGCACCTAATATGAATTTCTGGACTCTCGTGAACCACGTGCAGAGAGATAAAAACATGATAGTTGTTAACATTTATTTTTTCTGTTGTAAGTCGTATTACATATATCTGTTCTTTACATATTTCTAGTGTTTTACTTAAAAGTTTGATAAAATATTGTATTTAATAATTTAATATATTTATTATAATTAGAAATATTGTTTGATGAAATAGTTAGAAATAGTAAGAATTAAATTTATGCATAATTTAATTTTATAAAATTAATCTGTAATATAAAATTTAAAATATATTAAAAATTTATTTTATTTTTAATTATTATTTTATTTGTAGTTGATATAAAATTTTTAACACTACATTCTAACACGATACTAAATATTAATTATGGTTAGACAGTGATCAAATATAATAACACAATAAGCTTATTAAATAATAAATATCATACGTGGTATAATGGATTAATACGTCATAATTTAAATACATCATAATAGTGAAAATAATCTTTTTTATCTCACAAAAATTTAATAAGCTTTAATAAATACACAAAATGCATGTATAAGGTTTACTAAATGAGTATAATATTTTAATTAGGATAATGGATTAAATGCCAAAGGTTTATCCACTTAAGGTTTTCACCCCCAAGATGCAACTTAAGGGTTGGTTCACCTCCAAGAAGAGTCCAAACAAAAAATAATCACCAAAACCGAAAAGCCAAAGAAGATTAAAGCAATAAAATGTTTGAAAAGAAAAACTAAACTTAAAAAGAATGTGATATTACAAAACCAAAGATAACCAAGAAAGACAATAAAAATAAATAAAAGTTTGAAACAAAGCTTAACCGCACAAAAGAAACTCTAAGAAAAGACAACAAAATATATACGAACAAAACAAAAAATAATTAGAAATTGAATGTCACCTTTAATTGATTGCTAATAGTGCATACTCAAACATGAGACACAATGTTTGTTGGAAAGTATATTTTATTTCACCAAAAACAGGTTTCAAACTCAAACAATTGAATCACTCTAAAACATTAGATAGGAGAGGTCATGTGCACATATTTTTATGTATTTTTATTTGCTCTTTTGGCATTTATTTTCTATTTTTCTTTTAATTTTTTTGAAGTTCTTTTAATACTTTTTCCAGCATCAAAAGAATACCACTACTCCACATTGTTCACATAAAATTTTAACTTAAACAAGAAACAACTTGAAATGGAAAGAAATCTAATGGAAGCAAAAAGATAAAATATAAAACTCAACAAAATATAACGAAAACTTAATTCTATAAAATTGTTGATGAACTAATAACAAGTATGAATTCAAATATAAAAAATAAAAACACTCAAAATAACATATATGGTAAAATTTTGAAAATGAACTTGTACTTTTTTTTTGTGATTATTCAAAATTAAACTAAGAAGTAGAGATGTAAAAAGGATTAGACATAACTCTAGACAACTTGAAATAATTTGAAAATAAAAATGATTCAAACACATTATATAACTAAATGGAAAATATGAAGAAAATACTCAAAAAACCAACCACATAAACATGTTATCCAACACGTTTAAAGCATATAAAAAGTTCAAAACAGTAGTCAAAACTATTAAAATAGAACGTTTGATGATATCATTCTGACAACTTTAACCTTTGCTGACAATTTTATTCATAATTTTCTTTCTAAAACTCTAAATAAGACGATAATTTTCATTTGACTACATACACTTATTTTTTGGACCTTTGAAATAGATGCAATTTAACTTTTAAAATCATCAACATTTAGTGTCATAACTATTTTGTGTGTAAGAGAGTTTGATTTGGATCATTTCAAGATAGCTATAACAAGAAAATATTAGGAAGATAAGGGTAAACAAATATAACCTAAGATCTGACACCAAATGATGGAATAAGGTCCTTGAGCTATATGACTCAAGCAAGGAGAAAAGACTATGGTGGCGTTTGGGTGCTCTCAAGAGAGGTTGTGCTAACTCTAAAGGAAGGGTGACTACAGGAAACCTAAATGAGGTGCTATAGCCTTGGCGATGTATACTGAGTAGTATGACACAAATTTAGCAGCATAGCAGTACTCAATTCAAAGGTAAATTTACATGGGAGAGACACTCTATTTATAAGTTTTTAGAATCCTAAAGGTATCTCCAAACTGTAGAAGCAAAACTTTAATACTCTAACTTGGAGACATAAAATTCTCTCCACGAGAAGGATGACACATGGTTACTGTTAAGGAGAAATCTTTTTCATTGAAGTATGACACATTTATACTACTAAGGAGAAATCGTCTCCATTAGAAACATGTCACACGAAAAATGTCTTTATGTCACAATAGAGAGTAACTTGGAGACCCTTCTAAGCAAGGGTCCACAAACTTATAGAAAGTTTACTTCCAAGCTAAGTTTTTATTTTAAATGGATTTTGATATTTTAACAACTTTTTTTAACAAACTCATCATTTTATTAGTTTGTTTGAATTTATGTTTACAAAAATATTTGACACTGACTAATCATAAATTACCATGTATACGTTCTTAAAAAATTATCAAAAAAAAAGTTGCTACAAAAACTTTTTTTCACTTTAAGTATACGTGTCTCTTTATGACCCATCTCATCTAAACTCAAAATCCTACGTTACAACTCAAGGTTCAAAAGAAACCTAAATTACTTAACCCATTTTACAATACTTAAATAAATGTAATTTTCAAGTATAACTCAAACTCTTCTTAAACTTCATCTTTCCTGTTTCACTTTTACTGTAGTTTTCTCATCGGTTTGCTTTTTTTTTTTTGTGTTTTTTTAAAACTCAGAATAAAAAGCAGCAACAAACTGGATCCAACTTCAATGTACTCTCCGATTTATTTTTTTTCCGTGTTATACTTGAGTTTCTCAATTTTTAAGCACAAAACTTTTCGACACAACGGGCACTTGTTCTTAATCTCCTCAACAAAGTTTGCAATAGACGACAGCTTTTGTTCCTTCTTTTTTATTCCCTTATAATGATTGATTTAACATTGCAAGTCGCCACTTACAAGAGCCTTCACATTTGCCGTTTTTCTAAAATTGAATCTTGATTGAATTTTTATGGAAATTAAAAACCACACTTTTTTAAAAAAAATGAAGACTAAGCACCGTGTAAGGCGCAAAATGTTAGATTATTTTAAAACTAAATAAAACTAATTTCGAATTATAAAATATAATTAAAAGCATATATATAAATTATTATTAGTTGTAGCTTTTCAATTATATATAACTTATTGAAAAAATGCTATAGTTTGTTTTAATCTTAACTATAACCTTAACTTCTTGATTATCATATTTATTATGCAATTTACTATCAATTTCCAGTTCGATACATTCGAATTCTGGGCTTCTTCCATCTTTATATTTTTTTTTCTCGCACTTCTATATTAAAAAAAAATCTATTTTATTTTTTAATTATGTAATCTACAAATTAATTTTTTGAAAAGAGACTTATGGATTATACAATATAAAAGTAATAAATGATTTCCAAATTATATAATACGAAAGACAAATAACTTTTAAACGATATAATTGAAAAATTATTCTGTTTTAATTTTTTTTTGGTTTTCAGATTGTATAATTTGAAAATTACATAATCCAAAAATAAATACAGAATGTATTTGAAGGTGAAGTTAGGCCCATGAGACTCATCACCCCCTTCGCCCGAAGCCCAACACTACGATATTATATACAAGAAAAATATTTAAAATAAAAAATTATAATTATTAATAAAGTATAATATATTATTTCTTTAATTTTGTACCATTGCATTATTTTTTATATAATATCAATATAACATATTTTACACACACATGAAATTAGAGAAATGGTTTAGTAAATTTTATGCTGACAGTTAATATGCACAATAAGATAGGAAAAGTAAAACTTAGCCTTGAAATTCAAAGAAACACTGGAGAACGCGCATGGTTGTTGTTTTAGTCTCGTTCTGGAAGGGTGGAAGACCAAAGAAGATGAAGCTTCTCTGAAGCTTCAAAAATCGAACTAGAACTGAGCCCAAAGTCTCTTTGGTGTTGCCGACGCACTTCTTCCTTCACTTCTTTCATGGTTGGGGAAATCGCGAACCCTCAGACTTCTCAATTACGTTCATAGCCTCCCTTGCACAATCTTAACACCCACACAGTTAATGCATCAATTAAAGCTTCAGCTCACTTTCGTGTATCATGGTTTTCACTTAATTGGAATGTTCGATTCTTTTCACTCACACCTTGGGCGAAACTCAATTGAGACACACCAAAGTAATTCTTAAACTTCGACTGAATCCCAGGTACTAAGAACTCTGCGTGTATATACTTAAAAATTGCAGCTTTAATTTATCCTCTTTTTAGAATTTCTGTTTATTTGTACCTATTATGTGTTCTCTAGTGAGGATTACCTTTTGGGTGCTGGATCTTACCACATTCTGAGCATCTTTCTTGCTTGAATCTCAAAGCCGGAATCTAATTGATCAGCTGAAACTATGCCCTTTTTGAGGATTGGGAATATTGGGAATATTGGTAATTGATTCTAAGGAGAGAGAGAGAGAGAGAGAGAGCAAGTTAATTGTAGTCCATTTGCCCTTCTAATTTTTCTGAAATTGGGTTAGGTTTAGTCTTTGTTAGGACTAAAATTGTCTATGATGGGAGGTCAAACAAGTAAGATACCTAGTAGTAGTGATGTTCCAACGCCCATAAAAATGGGTAGCCATTCTCTCTATGCGGATGATTTAAGTTCTTATGAAGCGGCATGTGTTGAAGATCCAAACTTGCAATCCCTTGATGCTACCATTCAGGAGCGCACCAACAAGGTGATAACCTCTCTTGCCAGTGGGATTGAGGTTCGTTCCATATCCATCGAGTCACTGGGGGAAGTGACTGGTAGTTTGCTTGATATGAATCGGGATGTTGCCAAAGTCATTCTAGAATGCAAGCAAGATATATTGAATAAGAAGGACAAGGAGTTGTTCTCCTTGGTGGGGGAATTCTTTGAAAATAGCCTTCAGACATTGAAATTCTGCAATAATCTTGACAAATGCTTGAATCGAGCACGCGAAAGGCATGTTATAGTTAAGTCTGCAATTACCTATTTTGAGGAAGAGGTGCAAAATGGGGTTGAAGGGTCTACTTATTTGAAGACATTGCAAGAGCTTAGGGGTTTCAAGGAAGCTGGAGACCCTTTCACAGAAGAATTTTATTCCTTGTTTCAATCAGTTTATCAAAAGCAAGCATCAATGCTGAAGAAACTGCAGATCAGAAAGCAAAAGCTTGATAAGAAATTGAAGTCCCTCAAGACACTGAAGAGGGTCTCAAATGCTATTTTCGTTGCTGCTTTCGTGTCTGTATTGATTTTCTCAGTGGTGGCAGCTGCAATTGCTGCACCACCTGTTGTAACTGCTTTGGCTGGTGCTTTGGCTGTTCCGGTAGGCTCAGTGGGGAAATGGTGTGACTCACTTTTTAAGCGATATGAGACAGCTCTGAAGAGCCAAAGAGATTTAATCAGTTCTATGCACGCTGGTAGTTACATTACATTGGTAGACTTGAACAACATTCGGGTGCTCATTGACCAATTAGAAATAAAGATTGAATCCATGTTGCAGAGTGCTGATTTTGCTCTGAGAAATGAGGAAGGTGTAAGGTTTGCGATTGATGAGATTAAGAAGAATATAGACACTTTTGCAGAGACTATTGAGGCTTTGAGTAAGCAAGCTGACGAATGTAGTCGCCAGATAAGGAGAGCAAGGTCAGTGGTTGTGAAAAAGTTTATTAATTACTCTGGTTGAGAGCCCCTTCTCATCTTCTTTTGCTCCTGCCAAATTGTACTCATTAAACACCAAGAACAACAGCATTATTGTGCTTATGATTATGAAAGAAACATAGACATGTTAACTTGTGTATAACAGTTGTATTCTATTTCTATGCTGCCTAATTGCCTATATATACAAAACAGTTCTCCTGCTTAATTTTTTTTTTCTTGTTACTGGTCTGCTAGCTGAAATTGAACATCACCTGTTAGTGTGGCAACAATAATGGAATAATGAGAAACACAATCAAAGCTGGAATGTGTGTCGGACGTTGGTAGAAAAATATATATATGCAGATGTGCATTGCAGTTAAACCACCCTCTCTTCTTTAAGTTAGAAATCTTGTTCAGAAATGTTACTATTTAATGTAGATTAATGAGGGCAATAATGTTATGATGTATCTGGTCATTATTTTGTGAATTTTATTTTATAACCTAATCTATGATCAATTTATTTTCCTTTCCGGTCTTCTTTAATTTTTTATTCTCTGAAGAAAAACATATTTGTATTTTCTTTCAACTAGACTGTTCTTTCGTCCTGATCTTAATTCTCGTGTATTTCATTATCAGATATTATCCTCTAAACGGTACTATGCTAAGAAACATTTCTAAACTGGGTTTTGAAATAGAATAAGGCCGCTTATAATTTCCTTATAATCAAGAAATATATAATCAAAACTACATTACAAAACTTAAATTAAATCGAATATTAAATATCATTACAATATATATCTTAGTGAATTCCATTGTTCTATATAAATAAGATCACGTAACACATTTTGAGATCTTTATTAACTTTTTATTAATCTCATAAAAGATTCTACAATTTAAGTTTTAGGTTGTGAAAATATTAAAAAAAATTGAGCTGTGGAGGGGTATGCTATAAGAACTTCTAGAAATTTTTGTAATTCTTCTAAAAGAATTCATCATTCTCACTGTAGATTTTTTTTTTATGTAGATTTATAGTCTGTATATAAGATGTGAAATGATGATCTTGGATTCAAGAAATCACTTCTGGTAAAGGCAAAAACCAAAACTTAGAAAAAGTAACCCTCCATTAAGATTATACATAGCATCCACATCACAAGTAAAGACATTTAATTACAGGGTTTGATCTTCACTTACGAATTGAAAATTCAATGGCATCAACTGCTGAACCTCCTTTCTGAAGCAATGAATGAATCTATGAAAGAGATGAAGGATGATTGTATTGTTTACATTACAGTGCTATCGATAAAAAAGAGTACTCAAAAAAAGAAAAAGAAAAAAACACTTTACAGATCTTCCTAAAAACATATTTGTCCTTTTAGAGAATCTGAACATATGATGTTAATTGCAAAGTGAGAGTGCCCAATTCCACAAACAACCTTCAATCTGTGATTTTAACCGGACTTCAATTTATTGCTATCTGCTTCCTTTCCAGCGCAAAAAACAGAGCAAGAAAGAGCGATTTTATTCTCAGCACATTCGTAATCACCCATATTCTTATTAGGTTTCCTCTTCCTTCCTAAATACACTCTCATAAACAGCATCAGAATAGCACCGTTTAGCACGGAATTCAAGACCCACGCTCCAATCCCGTTACACCCCCCTGTGAAGAAATGCAGCAAAAGCACCCCAACGTGGCACACCAAGTTGCACCCAAGCAGCAAAATCTGGCAGTTCAGCACCAGCGGCAAACGCGCGCCCGTCGCCGCCACGGAGGTCCAGAACCGGTACCCGTAAATGACGAAAAACGCCAGCGTGGTGAAAAGGATCGCGAGAACTTGAAACGACTGCGAGAACTCCAACCACAGGAACGACATGAACGTGGAAATCGCGTGATAAAACAGCTTGAAGAAAACAAGCTTACGGCGTTGTAGAACGACCGACACGGTGCTCAACATGTGCACGTAACGCGACAGGTAGAAAACGTAGGACCAGAAGAAAACACGGCCGGAGGGGCGCGTCCCGAGGGGAAAACAGAGTAGCCACTCGAGAGGGGTCTTGGAACGCCGCCAGAGCCACCGCGTCTCTCTGATCTCCGACGTGGCTGAGAGCAGAAGGCCGGCGAAGATGATGGCTGAGATGAGGGACATTGAGAGGCTATGAAGCGCCGGTAACGGCCCAAGTGGAACGCGTTGACCCCGGCGAAGAAGAACCGCTAATATTAGGTGGACAAAAATGGAAAGAACGACGTAGAGAGAGATAGAGTAGAAGAGGAAGGACCAGGTTGAACCCCATAGAGCGTGGCTCCATCGGAAACTCACGATAACGGGGTGCTCGGAGAGGTAGAAGTTAAGGGCCCGCATCACCGCCGTGGCCTTACCGAGGGTACCGCCGGACGGTGACGTGTACATGCCGTTGACTCTGGTCCTTTTCACATTACCCTTCTGTTTCCCTGGTTCTATCGTTATCGTATGTTGTAAAATGGTTTAGTTTTGTATCGATGGAGCGTCGAAACTCAAGGGGAGAGGAAAGAGAGAGACATTAAATTTGTGGTGTACGCAATAAATAGGGTTGTCCAAGGTGATACGTGGCGATTAACTGTTGATTTAAACCTCCCGCTTGAACTACTACGCGCTAATCAAATAACGACTCCTGTAACAGAAAACTACTACCCTCTTCCAATCCTATTTCACTTCCCAAAATCATCATCACATTCTTAATATTATCTATTTTTATTATTTCAATTTATTGTTTTCCTATACTCTTTCATGTTGAATATAAGAGTAACATCACAACTACTTACAATTAAAATAAAGAGATGCAAATAAAACAAAAATTAAATAATAGTTAAAGAATATAATTTTATTATAAATAAGAAAATTATACATCTTTCTTTCAAATCCCAAAGAAAAAAGTATAATACCTTTGGAAGCAGGAATAACAAATACAAAAGAATCTCGAAAGAAATTAGGTTAAAATCATTTAGGCGTTCCTATTTTCGTAAGGTATTCCCAATTTCGTTCCCTTCTTTTAAATTTTCCCAATTGAGTCCTTATAAGTGTTAATTTCAAACAAATTAGCCTCTGTCGTTAAAAATCGTTAACTGTGTTAAAATTGTGCAGAGGTGGGTAGATGACGTGGTTGAAATTCTCCTTCTGAGGTGTTAAAATTATGCAGAGGTGTTCAAATTGTGCAGAGGTGTTCAAATTTTTCCCATTCTCCTCTGCACAATTTTAAGACCTCTGCACAATTTTAACACTTCAAAAGGAGAATTTTAACCACGTCATCTACTCACCTCTGCACAATTTTAACACAGTTAACCATTTTTAAGGGCAGGGGCTAATTTGTTTCAAATTAACACTTATAAGGACTCAATTGGGAAGGTTTAAAAGAAGGGGATCAAATTGGGAATACCTTACGAAAATAGGGACGCCTAAATGGTTTTAACCAAGAAATTAATTTCCCCTCTTAATTTTTCTTTCAGTGTAATTTTATTAAAAGTAAGAAAATTACATATCTTTCTTTCTAATTCCAAGGAAAAAATAATAATATACACTTTTAAAAATATAAATATAAATATAAAAAATCTCAAAAAAAAATATTTTTCTCTTTTTTTTTTTTTCAAGGAAAGAAAAAAAAAGTTTTAGAATGAAGTTAGAAGTCAGTTTTGTGGAATGAAGTTAGATTTAAAGTTCACTTCTTAACATAGTATCAAAATCATTGTTAGAGTTTATCTTAGCGAAATTTATTAGGTCTATTCTTTCGCTCGTTATTGAATTACTATTAGACAACCCATTAAGTGTATAGTCCAACAACATCCGAGATATATATTTCTCAACATAAAAGGAATGTGTTGGAAGTCTCCCATCAACTAAAAATAAAATCAATTTAGATCTAAAATGAGACTTAGGCAAGAAACATTTAATGTGTTTGCTCCTTTAGTGATAATGTAATGGATTTCTTTGTAAAGGCAAAAACGTTTATTCAACTTCATAACTTAAGAGTAGTGAGATAGTGATGTTGTCATTACGGGTTTATTGTTCCAAATGGACTCTAAGCCCAATATATAAACTCAAATATTATTAACATTGTGTACTCGTGACTAAAGAGAAACATATGTAAGTTTATTTCTTTTAATAAAATCACATTATTTTTCTATTATTTATTTTGTTCCTTTTTCATTTTTTACTTTAGTTTCGAGTGCATGTGTTCTTTAAGATTTATGGCTCATATGAGTATGATATAAAGTATGTGAAGAATCCTAAAATTTAAGAAGATACAAATGTGATGGGTTTATTGAGATGAGATTCGTTAATGAGAGATTACATATACACATAGACCAACCCACATAAAAAATTGATACAATTTTTAACTCAAAATCTTAAGACATTGAGTTTATGTTATTATTTTTGTTATGATTGTTATTGTGTTGTCGTTTTTATCCATTACCTCAAGGAATTGAATTAATGAGTCTTTTTTCTTATATGATGTTTAACTTTGTCATTTTTAACAAATGTGAAACTTAAACTCACATTTAGATTATTCCTAACAAAATGGTTTGTCACTACTAAAATACTAACCTCTTATATAAACTTATTCGCTTAAATTTTAAAATACAAGTGTACTTAAATTATAGGAAATTTTTATTATTTTCATAGCATTTGTTGAATATTCTAATTGAATGATGATATAATCAATGATGTTGATGAATGGAAACTTGTTCACACGTCTCATTTATAATCAATTAGTGAAAACAAATGTTATGTATTTTTAGAAGACATTTTCTGGATCTTGAAATGACTTCCAAAAACCCTAATCGGGAAAGAATGAAATATAATGAGGTTTAGTGTTTTTTTTTATAATAATTTTATTAAGGGTAGTTTGGGATAACAACTTTTGTGGTGGTGAATAAAAATTGGGGGTGTAGAAAGAGAAGGCCTTTACTCGTAATGCACAATGACCCAAACTGGCAGAAAATGAAATGAGCATATTTGTATAGTCGTTGCGACCGTCTATAGTAGGGATGACAACGGGTCGGGTCGGGCATTGATAGTGCCTACCCGCAACCCGACCCGTTGGGTAAAATTGTACCCGCTACTCGTTGGATACCCGCTTTAAAAAAATTTGTGGATTTTTTTCAACCTGCGGTTGGATACCCGTTTTCAACCCGCAAATATTTAAAAAAAAATATTGTATAAGTTTTTAAATAGAAAAAATCAAATTAAATTGTAAAAAACAATGCAAATAATATTTAAAACATATATCCAAGAAAAGTCAATGGATAAGTAAATAAAAGTTAAAACTTAAATTCAAATTAATACAAATTAATAGTAAAAACAATTCAAATTAATACAAATTAAAACTTAAATTCAAATAGTTGTTCTAAAAATAACACTTCAAGATTCATACTTGTTCTTCCACATCTTGATTTTGATCACTTAATTCCTGAAACAAATAAATACAAATAAAGTCATCAATCAATGACAAAGTAACACTATTAATAAAATCAGATTACAATACTATAAAGAAAACTACTAACATCATCATCAATTATCTCCTCTAGTATTGTATTAAGCTTCATGTTATCCACTTTCAATTTTGAAGAACCTAAAAAAGGAAAATAAAATCATTTGTCATAGCCAATCATTTGAATGAATATAAATATGTAATTTAAATTGTTCATTTAATTACCTTGTATGTCACTCCATAACCAATCTTGAACACACATCAATGCCTCTAAAGTGTCTGGGTATAATCTACTCCGATGTGGAGTAAGAAATCGACCACCGGTACTAAAAGAAGACTCAGAAGCAACTGTTGAGATAGGAATGGCTAGAAAATCTCTTGCAATCATTTGTAAGATTGAATATTTTAATCCATTAGTCTTCCACCAAATTAAAACATCAAATCCTTCATCTGAATCCAGTAGTGTCGGTTCCTCCAAGTAATAATCGAGTTCTAACTTATAATTTGTTGGTTCATTTTTCTTTGCAATATGATGTTTTGCAAAATCTCTCCTCCAAGCATCTTTTCTTCCATCAACAAATTGGCCTACATTTATGCTCGAATTTTTACATGAAGAAACTGACTTCTTACCTTTCATGCACATTTCATACTCTCTTACCAAGTCCTTAAAAAGAATCTTCACCTTTTCAATTTCATAATCATATTCATTGCCATATATCCGAGGGAAAAAATAATCCAACAAATCAATTTTGTACCTGGGATCTAAGACCATACCTATAGCCATCACTCCACTGATCACACTCCAATACTTGTTAAACTTTAAAACCATAGATGCAACCATTTGGTGAATAATAGAATTAGGAGAGTTAAGCCATTCCATCAAAGCCAACTTAATTTCACATACCTTTGGAAAGAAAATGTTGGCAGTTGGATAAGAGGTACTAGAAAACAAGAGTGTCACATCATAAAATATTTCCAACTTTTGGCAAATTTCATTTGCCATTTGCCAATCATGTGCGTTAGGAAAAACTTTATATTGACTCTCTCGTTGTGATAAACGATCAAATACATCTTTGTATTGTATGGCTACTTGAAGCATTAAAAATGTAGAATTCCACCTAGTTTTGGAATCAACAACTAATTTTCTTCTGAATGGAATATTCAATTGAGCACATGTCTCTATAAATTTCTCCTCTCTTTTAGGTGTAGCTGTCCAAAAATTAGCACTTTTTTTGACCTTTTCAATGACATTAGCAATTATGAACAAACCATCCTTCACAATCAAATTCAATATATGTGCACAATATCGCATGTGAAACAATTGGCCACCCAAAATATGAGACCTAGGTGAAATCTTGTCTAAAATGTGATCAATCATAGCATCATTTGTAGTGCAATTATCCACTGTCAAAGTAGAAACTTTTCTATCTAGATTCCAATCCATTAAACATTCAACCAACAATTCAGCAATAACTTGACTAGTATGAGGAGCAGACACATACATAAACCTAAAATTGAAAGTCATATTTTATTAATTTAGTGAAAAAGAACAATGCTAATGTAAAAAATACACTTAAAATATAGTATAGTGTTATTACCTCATAAGTCGACTTTGTAGCCTCCACAAATCATCAATAAAGTGAGTTGTTATAGTCATGTAGCCTCTATTTTGATTACTAGCAGTCCACATATCAATTGTAATTGCAACTCGACTTTGAATCCTTGACAACAATAATTTCAATTTCTCTTTTTCGGCAATGTAATCCTTCATAATATCCTTTTTTAAGGTGTTTCAAGAAACCCATTTAAATAGAGGTTGTACAGCAACACAAAATTCTTTAAAGCCTATGTGATCAACCATTGACATTGGATACTCATGTAGAATTATCATCTTACGGAGTGCATCTCTAGCTATTTGTTGATTAAACACATAATTGCCAACAACTACGGTTTCACCACCTTCTTTTTGAGTTTTTTAAAAAGATTGTCAGATGTCCCGTGTTGTTCGAAGCTTGCAACTCTTGAAATGGTTTCTCAAATGTGAAGTACCTTGTTTTGCCTCACCTAGAAGACTTTTTGAATAATAATTACACACCGCTCTCCATTTCCCATCTACTTTTTGTTTCTTAAAGTGATTCCAAACATCTGACAATAATCTTCTTGAGTTCACAGTAGGAGTTGAACTTTCAGTTTGATTGGAATCTACAGGAACATCATTTTGATTTGAATCTCCTACTCCTACATTAGGTTCTATAAATTGTCCTTGTTGGTCATCTCCTATAGGAGAAAATGTATCTTGGGTAGACATCCTAAAAAAAATTGATCAACATATAATTGATTATTATAATGTCAGGTGCTTTAAAAAAAGAACAGAAAAGTCCCAATTAGATAAGAATACAACTTCAAAATATAAATAATTTGAACGTCTGTTCTGTTGTCATTATTATCTATTATGAATGAATATGACAAAGCAATTCTATGAGTGAATGACTCAAGGTAAAAATGCTTCTTGTGTACACAGAAAAATTGCAATTGCTTCTTTGTCAAAATACTATAATTAATGTAATCCATTACCACAATCATAGGCAATAACAACTAAAATTGATCATGTGAGAAATATTGTTGTATGTAGATAAGTGCTAAAATATACAGAATCAAGTTGCAACCCAAAAGCAATTATTTGTTCACCCAAAATTACAGAAAGAAAGCCAACTTGACATGATCTTACAGCACATTCCTCTAAAAAAATTAAAAGTAAAAACAGACAAAAGTAACCTAACAAATAGTCATTAATCATAACCCATCATTGAGGAATCTGGATATGTATAAATAGTCATCCATGAAATAATGTTAAAATTAATTACGACTTTAGTTTTGTAAGTATTTCATAACAAATGACAAAACAGAACTAAGAGTAGTAATCACTTAAAAATGGACTCTGGCATATTCCAAGTACTAAAGTAAAATGTAGAGCTGTCAAAATGGGTAATCCGGCTCGACCCGGCCCGGCCCACCACGAGTTGGTCACTTAGTGAGCCAACCCAACCCGGCTCATTTATTTGCGAGCTAGAAAAACTTGAACCCGGCCCAACCCACCACGGGTTGGTGGGTAAACGGGTTGGTTCACTAGCCCATTTAATTAATTTTTTTTTAAATAAAAAAAATACAAACTTTCTGTAATTTAAATTTAAACAATTTTCACTCCCAAAAAATTATGTTAAAGACAATTCAAAATAATAATAAAAAATACAATATAATCCAAATGTCATTAAAAAACCAACACAAAAAACATACAAATAAGTTTCTTATATTCATCATTTTTTGTTCTTGTTGTAACCCTTGACC
>NC_028361.1:5064860-5191692 GCF_000741045.1 Vigna radiata var. radiata | reverse complement strand
ATATATATATATATATATATATATATATATATATATATATATATATATATATATATATTTAATAACAAACATAAGAGTAATACTATTAGTTATTAATCATCTGTCAAAAAATATTAATACAATTATTAAAAATAATAAAAGTCAGAAAGATTAAAAATACAAAAAAATCATTATTGCCACAGTTGCAACTTGAAAACGTGGCCAAACAGCCAGATTTTTGGACCAACTGAAAAATGACAATTTATAAAGACATGGATATAAAGTCTTAACCAAAACCACCTCCATAGGCTCCTAATGCTCAGTAATTGTGATTGTGGTAAGACACCAGAGCAGGGTCACAAACCAAACACTTGGAAGGCACAAACTTATCCTCCAGCAGAAGAGTGGTTTGAAATGATAATTTTTGACTGAAAAGTTGGGAGGGAGAGTGAGGGTTTGGTTTTGTGGAGAAGTTTGGTAATGATGATTGAAGTGGGAACAATCTCTCTTTCACCCCTTCTGTATATATATAATTGACACCACTAGCACACTGAAATAGCCAAACTCAAGAGAGTGGAGCAAGGAATCTTAAAGACAAGGTTTCTTAAAAGGGACATCAATAGCTTTTTAAACACCCATTTTGGCATTCTGAAGAGGTATGCTACAGTTTTTACAGAAACCTAAGTTTCCAACCAAATCATAATTACAGTGTTGCAGTAATTAATGACATAACTCAAGAAACCCCAGATTCCATTTAACACAAGAAGACAAACTTATGAAAATAGAAAAGAAAAGACATAGCAGCACCTCACAAGAGATTGCAGCCGCAAATTTTAACTCTTTGGAGGAAGAAAAATTGTGGGGGTACAAATATTTATCTTTGATTTATTATTACATTGGTGACAACCTTATTTGGGTTTGTTTATGTTAATGTTAGAATTATGATGGCGGCCAGCGGGTAGGGCTGCCCGTAGCAGTCAAAGAGAGTTAGAGAGGGAGAGAGGCACATTCAAATTTTGGGGACCCTATTGAAACTTTATTGATGGACATGTCTTCACTTGAATTTCTGGGATTTCATCAATATCCCCTTCACCCGCACCCCCATCCCCCTCAATGCTCAGTATTAGACATTTGAAGGATGGACAAATGCAGATAACCTAATAGCAATATCCCCTCCAACATGGAAATAAATATCTAGTGCACGAGAAATACGGGTGACCCAATATCTCATTCCTCTGTTACTCTCATTCACACCTTCTACTAATCACACAAAATTTATAATAATAGATAGACTAAGAAGCAAACACATGAAGCTGTTATATATCTGAAACAACAAATCCACATACCTGAATATAAACTTCCTGAGGTACAATTTGTACTGTTCTTTACCAGGTACCTTTTCTGAGCAGCTTCCTCCTCCTCCACCAATTGCTTATGACACCTAAGTGCTTCAGCTTCCTTGTCAGTAAGCCACGCCTTCACCTTAGTGAACAAAAGATCATACTTCATCATGACAGAAAAAAAAAGAAAAGAACTAATTGCATTGGTTTATTTTGCAGCCCTAGATGCTGAAGAAAACTTAGTTTGAAACCAAATACAAAAGGCATGCTGCATGAAGAAGATACAACCAGACATGCCTCACACTTGGCTTTGAAATTTTAAAACTAGAAGGAGAAGAATGGGAAGAGAATCAGAATGAAGTTATGCTTTGCTAACATCCCGATAAAAAAGAAAGAAAAGGACGAAGGAAATGAGAAGAAAAAAAGCACCTTAAAAAATCTGTTTGAAAAAAGGGAAGAAAAGAAAACCTCAGCTGTATTTGGTGAGAAAGAAAACCAGCAGATGGATCTAAGCTCCTCTTCGCACAAGAAAAACAACAATTGGATATAGTTCCTCTTTGCACAAGAAAACCAGCAAACCAGCGGCAACAGTGAAAAAGAAAGTTAAGGTATGTGGATTTGGTGAGAAGAGAAAGGTAAGCTCAGCAGCATTCAGGATTTTAGAGGAAGTTAGGGTTTGAAAGGCAGAGACAGAGAGTATTCGAAAGTAAAAAAATCTAACAGGATAAAAGTGTAATTTCACCTCTCAAACGAGTAGCGGATATCCGCAGGTACGGATAAAATGATATCCGAACTCGATCCGTTAACAAACGGGTTTTAAAATATCCGCTATTTGCGAGTACTAAATACCTATGAATACTAAATACCCATAACAAATTTTACCTACAAGTATCCGTGGATACGAATTTTTCTGTCATCCCTATTCTATAAGATAATATAATGGATAGGATAGCCTATAATAAATAAATAAATAAATTAATTAATTAATTAATTAATAGACGAGCAAACAGAAGAAAGCACATAGAACACCTGGAAGCTTCCACGAGCAGGATTTACTTTTCTATCACAATTCTTGTGCCTTTCCCAGCCACTTGACTTTCCCTCGACCAGATTGTAAGTTCATCTTTTGATTGCTTATTTTATCGTCAATTCATATTTATAGTTTTCTATGTTCATATTCTGAGACAAGATCTGCGTCTCTTTTCTTTTTGAATCCTTTTTCATGTTTTTTTCTTTTTTTCGTTTTCTCGTTCGCTAATTTCCACATTCTATCTGTAGATTGTCTGTTGATTATTCTATTGATAAATTTTAAATATCAGTATAATTCGCTGATTTATAATTTAGTACGGCGTTATTGGTGATTAGGCTGGCCACAATTAACTTAAAAAACTAAAACTATAATTTATTCATACTTTTTTAAATTTAAACTAATTTTACTAAAATCTAATTATACTGATTAATAGTTCAGTGTAAAAATACTGAATTATTTTATTTTGAGTTAACTGTGGTTTCAGTCCTTTCTCATTCTGTTTTCTTATTTTCTTTCTCCATCACAATTTTCTTTGGACCTCTCAGTTACATCCCGTTCGTGAAAGGCTCGTTCGCCGCCGTTGAAGACTCGCTGTCGTCGAAAACTCGCCGTCATCGAAGGCTCGCCGCTGCCGAAGGCCGTACTCTTCCGTCGCCGAACTGTTGAAGGTTCTACCACTATCGTTGAAGGTTCTGAGAACACTTCTCGCTGGAAAGAGAAGCAAATCTGCAACCCAAAGGTACGAATGTTTTTTCCTTTCCCTTTCAAAAGAGATTGAAAAACCTTAGCATAATAGCAGTGGAAGAACGAAGGAGAAAAGGGGGAGCAAAACGACGCCGTTGAGCGGGAGCCGGAGGAGGACGCACCTTAGTTTCAGAAAGAGTCCGTGGAGTTGCCAGCGGGGGGAGTGGCCGAGGGCGGGAGGCCGTCGCCGAAGAGAGAGTAGTCGAGGAAGGACTGGACGCCGTGGACGGCTTTAATTTATGATACATTTTTTTCTAAAATTTTCTTTCAAAATAGTGGACTAGACAGTTACGAATGTGTTGTTTTCTTTGGGGATGGACAGGACAAACATTGGAGTGTTCACTAGCAAAGCCACAAGCAGATCAGAAGTCATCTGGGGCAGCTAATCAACAGAAGTCAGCTATCCTTCCCACTTATCCACCTCATCTTGGTTATGGTATGATTGGTGGTGCAATAGGTGCAGGATATGGTGCTACTGGCTTAGCGCAAGTAAGTTTCTCTTTGACGGGTTGGGTCTCAACTATTTAGTTTTGCAATATTTTGAAAAGATAATTGATGTTTGGAGGTTTGGCTAGGAATTTACCTCCCATAAACACTGACAAATGTGTTATCTCACCTTGAGAGGTTACAGGAGTGGATTGCACTCTACTAATTGTATAGTTATCAAGTTTGATTATTGATGTTTTCATCATTCCAACATAATTTCACTTGCAGTAAATGATCCCCAACAGTTAAGTTTCTTTTTAATTTAGTTGATGTACTCGTGATTCACAATATATATCACCAATACATATTAATACACATACCAACATGAGTATCGATAACATATATAATGATTGACATTAATCTGACTGTTGTGTGACTAATATAATTTAAACAATTGATGCATGGAAAATTGTAACTGCTGTACCCAGTTTAACTGTGTCCACTTTTTTCGCTCCCTACTTTTAGTCAATAGTTACATTCAACAAAATGAAATGCGGTCCTCCGTAATTTTAAGCAATACTGGTGATGCTGGTGTGTGTATGTCTCAATATGTATCCAGCCATTGTTGATGTTCTTAAATGTGCAGCCACTGATATATGGTCCTGTACCAACCCCTCCTGGCATGACAATGATGCCGATGCTTTTACCTGATGGAAGGATTGGATATGTATTGTGAATGTCGTCATGATTTATAATTGATGAATGCATCAAAGGTGCACTTGCTACTGCTAGTACCAGTATATCTAAGAATTCTGAATTGGTTGGTTTAAATAGCTCCGGACTGTCGAACAAATGAGTATNCCGAACCTACAACGGGGTATTGACGGCGATTCTCAAATATCGCAGAACAGAATGAGATACGATGAGATAGAATACAATAGAAACTTCAATCCATCATTCAAGTTTATATATGTTTAGTTCCCACTAGGTAATTGTCAGCAAACAATTTATCCTGTCTGACTTAGCTTTTCAAATTGGTTCTAATAATTCCTTTTACGTCTCTAACATTTGCCTGACAGAAAAACCTGTTTGTTTTAGGATTTTAGTAACTATTGAACTGATTTCTAATGGTCGGGTAAACTTACCAAGCATCAATCTATAACTTATTTTTGTTTGAAGAGTCAAGAAACAGGCTTTGATACCATTTAAGGAACCCTGCTGGTCCGAGCAATTAAGCTGGGACATAAGTTTGGTGTTTTATGATCAAAATTGAAATATAACTTATAAGTATTCTATGTCAGATAGTCATTAGATGACTTTAGAGGGTTTTTCCTTCTACGTGCCGTTGTGGTAATTGGATCACACACTCATTATAGTGTAGATATGTTTGTAGTGATGCATTGAGAAATCTTTATGAATTGCATTTTATTATATATCTAATGTTTTTCTCACTCGTGAACTAAATGCAGACAAGAAGACTGAAAGATCCCATATCACAAATATATTCTAAACTTGAGGTACCTTCTGTTGTTTTGAGGCCTTTTCTGTTGTTCCTGCTACCTTCAAACACACCACAGCACAAGTGTTGTTTTGTTTCTTTGCGAATTATTGTACTTTCTTATTTTGTTCTCTAATTAATATCTTGTCCTCGATTCTCCTGCGTAGCCTTCATAATTATTTTTTCATTGTGTGGTTCACATCCATTATTGATATATATATATATATATATATATATATATATATATATATATATATATATATATATATACCTCTTCATCTTCTTCATTGGTTCACCAAGTGAGTCTTCAATACTTATAGACTAACACCTTCGGTAACCTTGTCAGATGAATAAGCTATGATAAAAGTTTTCTTGATGGGAAAATGTATGCTTCATAGTTTGATGAAGAACAGTTTAACAGTGATCATAGTTTGATGAACAAAATTGAGGTTGCAACTATCTTTGAAATTATTGGAAATCTTAAAAAAGGTTACTTTCTCTTACTGCTTCTCTTCTGTCATTCGAAAAGATTATTGTCAAAGTAAAATCTCTATAATCATAAGAATACAAGAAAAGAAAATTTTACGTGATTAATTCATTTTTCTATTTACAGAGTTTTTGAAGACCAGGAAGAAAGTTAGTGTAGGAATCATATCACCATATAAGGCTCAAGTTTATGAAATCCAACAGAAAGTTAAGTAGTACATCTCGGTTTCTGATTTTCACTTCTCTGTTAGTGTTCGTTCTGTTGATGGTTTTCAAGGCGGTGAAGAGGATATTATAATATTATCTACTGTGAAATCTAAGGGAGTGGAAAAGTAGGTTTTCTTTGAACTATGAATTAACAAACAGTTTACTAAATTGTATTGCAGTGTAACTGAACTAAAAAATAGTTCAGTTCAGTTTTTTTGAACTATTTTTTAGTTCAGTTCAGTTTATTTGAACTATTTTATAGTTAATTATAATTGGTTTATAGTACAGTACTAATAATGCAATTTGTCCACTCCTATTGTGATGATGATGTGATGTAGCGAAGTGGGTTGGCTGTGCTGTTGAAAGCAGTGTATCCAGATTGGAGTTCAAGTGCCATCAAATCTGCACTCATGACAACAGCTTATACCCACGACAACAGAGTCTCCGCTTCGTGATGCAACGGGAGAAGAAGCCTTCTCCACAACCTGGGCTGGTTTATGATGCCTCCACACGGGACTACATTGCGTTTTTGTGCTCCCTCAATTACACCTCGACAATCTTGGACTCGGGGTTAAGCATTCCGACACCAATTGTTCAACAAAATTTAATGACCTCGGTACTTCTGATTTTCAACAACAGCTAGATTCTCCTTCATGCATTGAATATGTGCACATGACATACCAAGCCGATGACTTTCTCGCTTGTCACTGCTTTTCGAGCCTCCCATTATCGTACTCTTACTCAGGTAGGACTCTCTGAGAAAAGATTAATCGTAACAACAACTGATTCTTGGTTTGTCAAGATAGTTTCTACCCTCTTTCTATGCTCTACTTCTTTTGATGATGAAATTTTGGATTATTTCCATAAGCACCTAACTCCTTCTTATGTCTTAGAGATTATTAAAAGGCTTAACAATCCCAACTTAGGTTTCAAGTTCTATCAGTTCACTAGGGAAAAGTTGAGTATGTCTCATTCGTTTTGGACTTACAATATGCTTTTGAGGTCCCTTTGTCAAGCAAATCTCCACAGTTCAGCAAAATTGTTATATGATTCCATGAGGTCTGACGGGCAATTACCTGATTCTAGGCTTTTGGGATTTTTGGTTCCCTCTTTTGCACTGGCTGACAGGTTTGATGTTTCAAAGGAATTACTTGCTGAAGCTCTGTGCAATGGGAATCAAGTAAAGGTGATTGTTAATAACTTTTTGGACATATTGATAAAACACAATAAGTTAGATGATGCCATTTGTTTATTCAGAGAGCTTATGAGAACACATTCTTGTCTAGAAACCTTCACCTTCAACATTTTAATGCGGGGTTTATGCATAGCTGGAGAAGTTGACGAAGCTTTTAAGCTTCTCAGTGATATGAAAAGTTTTGGTTGTTTCCCCGATATAGTTACATATAACACTCTATTAAACGGCTTATGTAGAATAGATCAAGTTCATAGAGCATGCGGTTTACTGAAAGAAGTTTGTCTAAAATGTGAGTTTGCCCCTAATGTTGTTAGTTATACGACAGTGATATCAGGTTATTGCAGATTGAGTAACATGAAAGAGGCCTGCTCTCTTTTTGATGAAATGATTAGATCCGGAATAAAGCCTAATGTCTTTACCTTTACTGCTCTCATTGATGGCTTTGTTAAGGCAGGTGACATGGTTTCTGCACTAGGTATTCACAAGAAAATGTCTTTACATGGCTGTCCTCCAAATGTTGTTACTTTAACATCGTTAATTAATGGCTATTGCCGAATTGGATGGGTTAATCATGGCTTGGACTTGTTACATGAAATGAAAGCACGACATGTTTCTGCAAATTTGTATACTTTCTCGGTTCTTATTAGTGCTCTTTGTAAGAGCAATAGACTGCAAGAAGCACATAATCTTTTGAGATTATTGAAACAGAGTGACATTGTTCCACAGTCGTTTGTCTACAATCCTGTCATTGATGGATATTGCAAATCTGGGAACATTGATGAGGCTAATGCAATTGTGGCAGAGATGGAAGAGAAGTGCAAGCCTGATAAGTTGACATTTACCATTCTTATTATTGGGCATTGTATGAAAGGAAGAACACTTGAAGCAATTGGCATCTTCTACAAGATGCTGGAAGCTGGTTCTACTCCAGATGACATCACAATTAGAACTTTAAGTTCCTGTCTGTTGAAGGCTGGGATGCCTCGCGAGGCTTCCCACATTAATGAAACTATATTTGAGAAGCAGAGCACATTATTGAAAAAATCTTATAATGAAAGTATAAGTTCAGATAAGTCAATTCATGTTCATTAAGGTAAACCGAAGGTATGCTTTCCTCTTGTAAATGTTTTCTGTTAGTTTTTTTTTTTTTTTTCTTTTCTTTCTACTAGAGTTTAATTTGTGACATCAAGAGATATTCAAATTTTTGTAAGACAGCAAAAAAATATATTTCTTGCTTGAGTAAATAGAGAAGTAAAAGTTGCCTTTGTTCTGATATTGTAATCATTGAAAAGTCATTTTCTAATATCTCTGTAATTATTGAAATAAGGGGTGAATGTATTGAACTTAAATAGAAATTATTGAATATTACTTGAGTTTTGTTAAAAAAAAAATTATTGACCGAAATTTACTTAATTTCCTGTTGAATTCTAAAACAATGGTCAATAATGTACATGAATAAAAAAATGATAAGTAATTATGAGTATTTTTCTAATCGATTAATTGTTCTCATAACAGACCAATTATTTAACTATTATGTATCCTAATTTTATTCTTTTATTGTACTTCGTTTTTAAGTATTTTTAGTTTTTAATGGTACAATTTTAGTTGTTTTATTTTATTTATACAAAATAAAATAAATAAATTGTTTTTTAAAATATATAAAATTGTCGTTTAATTTTTGAAGATTTATATTTAAATTAAATTAGTAGATTTAAAATATTATCTTATACTTATTTTCACAAATATGAATTCTCTCTCTATATGTATATATATAATATTTTTTATTTAATTAGTAGCATGAACAATTGAATAAAATCAAAATGATATCTAAATTTTATTTTCTATTTTTTTGATTTTTCTTAATTGATAATTTTTTCAGTGTTTTTATAAAAAAATAAATAAATTTTTAAAATTAGGAATACAATTTAAATTTGATTTATTAAATATGATTAAATATATATTTTGGTTTTTGTTGCTTTCCGAAACTTTGTTTTATTTAGATTTCTGTTAGAAATTAACAAATTTAGTTCTTCATGATTAACACCATTAGTTTTATCTAACCTTTTAGAAACACATGTACTGTGTCTCAAAGTCCACAAGATAAATCAGTGTGGCAAATGGGGTGTCATGTTCTCAGTTCTGTAACGTAGGCAAAACATATATAATGTGTCCTCAAGTTGAAAAGACATGACATCTAGATAATTCGGTAGAAAGGTGCTGGTAAGGTGAATAGTAGTGTTAATTTATGGTTCAATATTATAGATTTAATCAGGTTGAGTTTAAAAAAAAATATTTTTTTTATATGGACTAATTTTTAATTTGAATTACTTAAAATCTAATTCATCTGAATTGACCTGTGGTGAGTTGGATTAATTCACCAATCCACTTAATTTAATTTAATTATTTATTATTTTGTGTTTTAATATTATTAGTTAACATTTTTTTATTAAATTGTAAATGAAAAATAAAGAAAATGATGTTTTAAGAAAGCAAAACATTATAAATTTATCCATTCAAGACTTTAATATTATAAATGGATAAGTTATACAAAAATGATCAATATTATAAACTTATTTATTTGTTTTTTAGTTTGCTTTTAGATTACATTTGAGTCGTATGTTATTTTTTTTTTATTTTGAATTGTCTTTGAAATTTAAAATAATTTTAGAAGAAATTTATTTAAATTTGAATTACAAAAATATTGTAATTTTTTTTGGATTTAAAATAAACTTTTAATTAAGTAAACTACTGAGTCAATTCGTTTAACTCATTAATCCGTGGTGGACTGGGCCGAGTGGCCCGTTTTGATAGTACCTAGAGAACTCAAATAGGTTGGTGAGAAGATTGGATAACCCGGTAAGGTGCATTAAGAAGTCAAACAATTTGGTGGGAAGTCTGATAACTTGATAAGGTGTATTGAGAACCCAAATAGCTTGGTGGATAGTAAGAACTCAAACAACTTGGTTGAAAGTCCAGATAATTTGGTAAGGTGTATTGAGAACTCAAATAGCTTAGCAAACAGTGTAGATAGCTCAGATAATAACTTACCAAGTTCTTTAGATTTCCTATCAAACTATCTAAGTTTTTCATACACCTTACCAGATTATCCTAATGACTTATCGAGCTATATGTATATCTTGCTGACTTAGGAAAACAATACATGTGTCTTGTCGATCTTACTAGACTGGAGATGTGACACAACTTTTGCCACAAGCTATCTTATCAACTTTATCGGATTGAGAGCGTGACACATCGTTTACCACCAAACAACTTTGTCTACATAAGGTAGATTACGTGTTTTAAACGAGTTTGAAATATGATAAAAAGAAAAAAAAAAACTAATAACATTAAATATGAATGACTAAATTTTGTGACTTTATAAATGAATGACTAAATTTTATGACTTTATAAATGAATGACTAAATTTTATGACTTTATAAATGAATGACTAAATTTTGTGACTTTATAAAAGAAGTGAAACAAAAATATAACCAAATTTAGAAAAGAGAAAAATATCAAATTCGCATGACACTTAAAAACAAAAACATATTTAATTTTTTTAAATTTTAAATAGTACGAAGTATTTATAACATGCAAATATTAAATTTATTTTCAGTACAATAAAAATATTTTAATTTACTTTTTTGTGAATATTTTGTAGCATAATTTTTTTTGAATAATTAGCAAAGTTTTACTGTCTTTAAGAAATTATTCAAGATTTTATTTTATAAAGGTAAGTTTTAGATAATATTATATATATGTTTATGAAAAGTAAAATTAAATAGTATATTATACATCTTTTGGATTTTTTTATAGTGGAACATATTTTGTCAAATAATTGAATTTGTAGAGAAAGTTAATAAATTCATTTTATCTTTATTAAGTAGTGAGAAAAAAAAACTTATTTAATTCATACACACTTTGAAAATGCAATGAAGATTACTAAATTCAAGCTGAATGATATACATCGTAATTATTAAATGGAATTAAATGCTTACCACATAACTCATTATAGTTGAAAGCATGTACCTATTATATTGATTATGCAACATGTTTTTCTAATGAAACAATTTGCAATTTAATGATTTAAACAAAAAATATTATTTCGGGCTTTATCACAATAAAAGATAACATTCCTGACAAGATATTTATTTCAGAATGAATTTAATTTCTTATGATTCAAAGACATTTCAATTTATTTCAGAAAGATAATTATTTCGGGTTTTTTTGTTCTATTTTAGTGACTAACTTTTAATTTATTTGTTTTTATTATTTTATTTCTCATCTTGCTTAAAAAAAAAATACTATCATTTATCAATTAAAAATTAATACATTACTACCAACAAAATATTAATGGAAGATAAATTTATAAATGTAATACATTAGTAAAAGCTAACGACATTAATATATTTTTATCATGTCACATTTTCATCTCATAAAAAAAAGAGATGAAATAAAACGATAATTTTAATGTATTTACGAGGATACTTAAATTAGTGTATAATAATTAATATATTATTGTATCATTTTTATAAAAAATAAATTTGGTTCATTTAATTTTGGACCGTTGCACCTCCAAATAAGCCCAGCACTGTTTGTTTGTAACACAGTCTTTGTTTAATGCTTTAATCTTAAATAAATAAATTGTATTATTATTATTATTTAATTTCTAAAAGAAAACCTTATCTCCAACCTTAGGAAAATAACATCTTAGAAGCAGTTAGGATGATGATTTATGAGTTATTTTGTCACAATGAATCGTAACAAATAATATTTAAATCTTTAAAAAGAAAAGAAAGATATTTACAAATCTATTTAAAAGTAGTCAACTCACTATTTTCACTTGATTCGTTTTCGTTTAAAGGTGTATTTGAATTATTTAAAATGAATTCAATTACTAATGACGTTATATTTTAGTTTTGTCACTCTAATAAGTTATTTTTGTACAAGTCTAATATGAATATAGTAAGATAATAGGTGTTACAATATTTAACTGATTATTATTATTATTATTTTATTTATCCTTCATCAAGCTAGCTACTAATATATTATAATATCACCAAATAATGTAATATTTTATATTCCTAAATAATTGTATTAATTTACTTTATAACTTTTTTCTTCTTAAAAGAATAATAATTATATTCGATTTAGTCGGGCTATCAAGCAAGAGTTTTAAAGAAGTATTAAATAATAATAATTTTTATAAAATAAATATTAATTTAGTTTTTATTTTCACCCATTTGGGTATTTGGTGCGAAACACCCATTTGGATCCTACAATGTTGGTGTTGGATGGGCGTGGGACAAGATCTTAAGTATTGCTGGAGTGTAGGGCTAAGAGCTCTTTATGCATAGCATCCAATCAATTAGGATGTTTGGCAGCGGATTTGAATTCTTTGGGTGTAGACAGCAAAATGGCGAAGCCTAAAAATACTTGATTCGGCGCGTGTGACCATAGGATGAGTAGACTGGACACTACGGTGTATTTGTGGTTGAGTATCAGGCATGGAAACAACAGTTGAAGGAGTATCTTCAGCATGAGATAGACCGCAAGGTGTGGTTGGTGAGTGTACAGTTTCCTTGGATAGTGTGCAGGAGCTGGAGCAGGAATTTCAGGTTTTGAGGCTGGTTCAGCAAATGAAGAAAAATCCAATCCGGAAATTGGAGATATAGTTCCTGTTTTTTAACACGAAAAATAAAGTTCATCAAACTTGACATTTCTTGTTACGTATAACTGGGAGGTTGAAGGATCCAAACATTAAAATCCTTTATGGTTGTTGTTGTATCCAAGAAAAATACAAGGTGCACTACGAGGAGACAATTTGTTAGTGGCATAGTCACGGAGACAAGGATAAACCCCACAGCCAAAAGAATGAAAGTGGGCATAATTAGGAGGAGTATTATATAAGGTCTCAAATGGAGAAACATCATTTAGAAGAGTGGTCGGTAACCGATTTATGACATAAACAACACAACAAAAAGCATGTAGCCAATAATGAGCAGGGAGATGTGAATGAAAAAGCATTGCAAGGCCCGTTTCAATAATGTGACGATGTTTGCGTTCAGCTCTACCATTTTGGGCCGGTGTATGAGGGCAAGACATAAGATGAAGAATTCCAGCTTCAGCAAGGTCTTTACTTTGTTATTGTTGAATTCGGTGCCACCATCACTTTGAAAAGTTTTTATAATTGTATGAAACTGATTTTCAACAAATTTCTTGAACTGGACAAATACATCATAAAAATCAGATTTCAGGCGTATTGGATATAACCAAGTGAATCTGGAATAGTCATCAATGAAAATCACATAATATCGAAACCCAAATTTTGAACAAATGGGAGCAGGTCCCCATAAATCACAATGAATTAAATCCAGTGCATGCGATACGCGTTTCTCATTTAGGGAATAAGGTAGTCTTTTGTTTTTATCTAATTCACAAGAGCCACAAATGGAGTTGGTAAAATAGAAGATAAAGACAAAAGACCTCTTTTTCTTAAATGAGGAATAGTATCAAATTGAACATGACCCAAACGATAATGCCACAATTCAAATGATCCTCGTAGCTTATTGGAATTTAAAACAGAAACAAAGGCATTTTGACCATGCTCCAATACATATAAGTTGTGCTCACGTCTCCCTTTTGCTAGAATTTTGTTTGTACTCTTTGCTGAAGCAAAAAAGATGTTTCAGTAAAGATAGCATCCACAGGAAAGTCACGTGTAAGTTTGCTAATTGAAATGAGATTCTTTTGGAGTCTAGGCACAACAAGAATATCAAGAAGGTTTAAAGTATTTGTCAAACAATGAGATCCAATATGGGAAATGGGAAGAGCATTACCATTTCCAACAGTAACTGTATGATTACTAGAATAAGGCTCAATTGATTCTAAATCAGATGAGTTTGTTGTCATGTGTGCTGAAGCTCCAGTATCGAGGTACCAATCAGACTGATTTGAATTTGATAGGGTGCAAGAATTTGCAAATGATTCAGCAAGATTGGCAGATTGAGGTGGGCCACCTTCATAACGTTGATGGCAAGATGTGGCATAATGACCTTTCTTCGGCAGATTGGGCAATGGATAAGACGACGTCCTCTGCCGCGACCACCACGACCCGAGTATTGGTAACCACAGCGTGTTTTGCCATTTGAGAAAGAACGCGACCCAGATTGAAAATGTGTGTTGGATGATTGAGAGGAACGTTGAGTAGTGGTATTAAAAGCAGAGGGAGTAGATTCAACGGCATGTAAATACATTTCAAAACTCTGCAGCAGAAGATCACGAAAAACAGGCAGTGGTCGCATGGCTAATTGAGATGCACCAAAGCTAGTGAAAGTGAGACCTAAATCCCGTAAAAACCAGTGTAATTTATCTAAATCATCCAATGGTCTACCCATAAGGCTGAGTTGATCACATAAGCCTCAAAACGTTTTGGAAAACTCCCTAAGAGCCTTTTGTAAGGTGCAACAGTTGATCTTTGATCCCAAATTCTCTTTGCTTGGAGTCACCACCGTAGAGGGATTCAAGAGTAGTCCAGATCTGCTGTGCGGTGTCACAGTGCAGTAATTCAGCTAGAGTCTCTTTAGGGAGGCCTGAAGAAGATTTACAAATCTTTGATCTTGTTGTTTCTACGTGATAAAGGCCAGCTAGAGTCTCTTTAGGGAGGCCTGAAGAAGATTTACAAATCTTTGATCTTGTTGTTTCTACGTGATAAAGGCCAGCTAGAGTCTCTTTAGGGAGGCCTGAAGAAGATTTACAAATCTTTGATCTTGTTGTTTCTACGTGATAAAGGCCAGCTAGAGTCTCTTTAGGGAGGCCTGAAGAAGATTTACAAATCTTTGATCTTGTTGTTTCTACGTGATAAAGGCTGAATTAGGAACCGTCAAAGATCCATCAGCAGCAGGCAATTTCAATTTCATAGGAGGAGTTATGATTGAGTCATCAATATGACCATAAAGGGCCTGTCCTTCGAGAAGAGGAAGGAATTGACGACGTCAGAGAATGAAATTGGTTGAGGTGAGGTGTATGTTTAACATGTGCATCATAGTGTTAAAGGAAAAAGCACCATCAATATTAGTCATAGGGAAGAAAAGAAGAAAGGGTAAGGAATAATCGAAATTAGGCTGATAACAAATATGTTTTATTGATATTGAAAGAATGACCAACGTACAATATATAGATGTACATAATTAACTTACAATAATTATTTCCTATCAATTATGTACAATATATAAGACAAAATTATTTATGTAGACACTAAATAAGGAAACTATAATCAAACATAGTATTCCCTATCAATATTTGATAAATTATTAATTCATAAAGTTTGTTTACATTTATAACTGAATTAGGTATTACATCGGTGTTTTGTAAATTCGTTATTATCATTATTTTATCCATAAAAATACTTTTACTTTATATTAAAAGTAAATACACTCGGTTAATTGACTTATTAGCAACAGTTACATCCAAAAGCAAAGGTACTTCATCTTGTGCATATGTTGTTATCTTCTTATACTTCCAAATTTTTTTATCTTTCCATTTTGTCCTTCCCAGATGATTGTGAATTAGATTGTTAAATATGATGTTAAGCCCAGAATTTGGGGAGAACAGATCAGATTAAATAATTTGATTTATTTTCCTTAAATATAAAATTTAATATAAGATTTGATATTATGATACACATTCATTTGTTTAGATTATGTAATTTGATTTATTTTAATTTTAATATTATTTTAAATGTAATATAATTTAATATATTTAATAAAATTATTATAAAAATATAAGTCATATTAAAAATTACACTATCAATAACTAAAATAAAAGTTATAATAATAAAAATTAAAATAATATTTAAAATCATATTTAATGTACTTAAGTATAATAAATTGCATTAAAATATTAAATCAAATTAAATAATTTTTAAAATTTAAAGAAAAAATTTTCAGAATTTTAAAGTTTTGTTTTTTATTTAAATTTAATAAATATTTAATTTAATTTAATATTTTAATATAATTTATTTTATTTTGAATATATTTAATGAAATTGATTATTATTATTATTTTATTTATCATTGTTATTATTATTATTTTATTTTAGTTTTTTAAAATAACTATTATTATAATATAAATAATATTTTAATAATTATTAAAATACAAAATTATATTAGATAATATTTAAATTTTAAATTAAATTAAATTATTATTAAAATGTTGTAAAATGCTTTTAATAAGAAATAGATAAAATGAAAATTTTAAAAAAAGTTAGAGATATACGATAAGATGTCTTAAAAATGTTATTTTTGAAGGTGTATGTGGGAAGTGTGAGATGAAACACTGGATAGAATAATCTATATAATAGACTACAATTAATTAATTAATAAAGAGCAAATAGTAGAAAGCACTTAGAAAACCTAGAATCTTCCACAAGGTTTTCGGTAATAACCAAATTTGGGGGTTTGAGACGCAAGATTCACTTTTCTATCACAATTCTTGTGCCTTTCCAGCCATTTGTCTTTCCCTCGACCAAATTGTAAGTTCATCCAAATTGTAAGTTCATCGCTTATTTCATCGTCAATTCATGTTTATAATTTTCTATGTTCATATTCTGAGACCAGATCTGAATTTCTTTTCTTTTTTAATCCTTTTTCATTTTTTTTCGTTTTCTCATTCCGCTAATTCCCACGTTCAATCTCTAGATTTCTCCGTCGTTTCTTCTATTGATAAATTTTAGATCTTAGTACAATTAGCTGATTTTGTATTCTCTTACGGCCTTGTCGGTGACGATGGTATGATATAGCGTATGATGATTTTTTCGGTGACATTGTAGGGTTTGGTTGGCATTGTAATCGATTTTATCTGTGAAGATCTGAGTGAGGGATTAGGCAAATGACGAGTGGTTTTGGGGAATCAACGAGAGCGTCTGCTCCCAGCCCGTCATGCTCGGGTAACAGTTCAAACGATGCTGGTGATTTTGAGTGCAACATATGCTTCGATTTGGCGCAAGAACCCGTGATCACGCTCTGTGGTCACCTATTCTGTTGGCCATGCCTTTATAGGTGGCTCCATCATCATTCCCATTCTCAGGAGTGCCCTGTTTGCAAGGCCCTTGTGCAGGAGGAGAAATTGGTGCCTCTTTATGGAAGGGGCAAAACACAGACTGATCCCAGGACCAAATCATATCCTGGAATGGAGATCCCTCACCGTCCTTCGGGGCAGAGGCCACAAACTGCGCCGCCCCCACCTCCTCCCGAGACTAACCCTTTTGGGAGTTATGGGTTTGGACTCATGGGAGGGTTCATTCCCATGGCAACTGCCAGATTTGGGAACTTCACACTTTCCACCGCCTTTGCTGGGTTTATCCCATCACTGCTCAACATTCATTTCCATGGCTTTCAGGATGCCACTGTCTACGGGACAACTTCTGGTTATCCCTTTGGGTTTAATAGCTTTCACGGAGGGGGTGCACGGGGGTATCATCAGGCAACTGGGGGCCAAGTGCAACGGCAGGAAGACAATGTTTTGAAGAATCTGCTTATGTTGATTGGGTTTCTTGTCCTCCTTACTGTTATTTTTGTGTGGTAATGTCATTTGTGTCGAGGTTGCAATACTTCTTCAGGAGTTATGTGTAAATACTTTAGCCGATTGATAAGGGAATTCTATGTTTGGGAAGGCTGCTGCCTGTTTGAATCTTATGAACTGTATTATAAGCATCCGGTGAACTTGAATGCTACCTGTTTGCTGTTTATGACTTGCCTGCACTTTTACTGTCTTTTAGTAGATTCTTTCAAGTCATCCCATGTTCTTTGGTTGTTGGTTCACATAGCCGTGAAGTATTTTTAGAAGAAAAAATGAAATTAGTTTTTCTAGTGTTAAAGGATGTCTGGTTTCATGAAAAAGGAAACTGTTGGATGTTTTAAAGATTCTAGATGGCTGCAGGCTAAAAAAAAAAATACATGTTATTTGGACATGCTTTGGAGACATGCAGAACTCTTTTTTGTGATTTGGGCATTTAGTTAACTTGTTTGTAAATAATTCCATCAGACATCAAATAATCACCTTTTGCTATAACTAACTTAAGAGGTTTTGTGGTTTTTTGGGAATGTTTGGAGGAGAGAAAGAAACTAGGTAGGAAAATTGATTAAAGAGAAAGTGGAAAGGAAAGCATATTTTTCAAAACTAGAGGGCAGCGTTTTCTTTTCTCTTGCATTTTTATTTTCATTTCAAAATTTAAAATATCACCTTTTTATTCATTGAATCATAGGGCAAAGCTTTTGTTCTGAGAAGCCAAGACAGATAGTGATGGTGTGGAAGATAGGGTGAATATTGGTTTACAGATAATGGTTGAAGGTTTATTGAATATGAAAAAAATGTTAATAAGATGTTAGAGAGGCTAAAAGATGGGCTTAGTTTTGTGTAGTTCAAAGTCCCCAATCCCAATTAATTACTTGAGTTAAAGATGTAAAATCAATCCATCACCAATTACACTTTAAATTTAAGATGAAACCAATAAAACCATATAAGGGAAATCAAGCAACTGTGAAGGTGAAACTATAACGAAGACTGTTAAGAAAATCTTTACATTTCAATTTTCATTAGATCAGAAGTAGATAATTTTATTCACATGTTATGATTAATAATTACACTATTTATTCTGATGATTTTCTTCTTTGTTATTCTTATCATTTATCAGTATCAATCAAATTAATTTTCTGCACCAAACTATTATCCTCATTCGGCCATCTGATTGTGGGAAATTTTAGAGTATTTAATCTGATTCAATAGCTCACCTTTATAATCTTGCTATTGTTATGACTTATTCATTAATTTTTCTTATATTAATGTAAATAAAAAAGAATCTAACGATCTCTTCTAGCGAAATTTTTAATTATTATTTTTTGATTAAAAGCTCTTTAGGACTAAATTGAACACAAAAAAAAAGTATGGGGACCATTTCAAATTTTTTCAATCAAAACTGGGACCAAAAAGAGCTTTTAACCTTATTTTTTATATGCAAGATTCGCTCTTAAAGAAGTTTAAGCGAATTAAATCTAGGTTGGCCATATAAAAAAAATTATTCCTTGGATTAAGCGGTAATTTTAGCACAAACATGGATAAATAATCACGTATGTTTTTTGGTTGATATATCTGAAGTTTGTTGCCTTTATTTTATATATATATATATATATATATATATATTAGCAGCATACTTAATTACATAAACATTTTTAAAATTTTAATTAATTAATTAATGTTGGTATTAAATAAAGTAAGAAGATTGTTATCTTAATTTTTTAAACTACTCTATTATAATTTTGAAATATTTTAATAATATTATTATATATTTATATATTTTTAAAAATAATATCATGTAAACAAATTAATATTTTAGTTTTTTTAACGTTTAATTAAATTAGTAAATTACAAAGCTGAAATTTATCCAGAGCAGACGGGCTCTATTTATCCCTCATAAACAACATCATAATAAAGTTTTATAAATCAATATTTCATAATATACTCAACTTTTCTTTGACATAAATCTCCATAATATGTGAGGAAATTTACAGATCTTGAATTGTAAAAGGTAGTCCTTGGCGTGATTCACATTTAAAATAATTGAAGCTGAAGATGGATTTGGGCCAAGTTGGCAGCAGAAACAAACAAGAACAGAAAATGAAAATCAAGTTTTTTATTTTTTATTTTTATTTTTTTACCAAAAGTCAATCCTCATTTATTAAGAAGTGGGACCAATTTAATCTTTGTGCCACCAAACATAATGGTATTCGAGTAATATCATGCCTCTTCCCCAATGTTCCACATGGTCAATTTAAATGTCCATGCGTATCACACAAACTCTTTTTTAATTATTTTTTTTAAAATAAATTTTAGCATCCAAGTTTAAATTTAATATATTTTCATCAATCAGTAGTAGTTTCTTGTTAAGTAATGAGCACTTTTAGATTTACGTTCTTTTCAAATAAAAATAAAAATATGAAATGCGATATTTTTGTCAAATGGTACTATTACCGGTCATAAAGAAAAGTCTAATAAAATGTTCTTTATCATCATCAATAAATATTTTTATTTCTTAAAGAAAAGAAAATTAATCAGATGAGTTCGAATCGTGATGTATTACATTTCTGAAACTTCATTATAACCCACAATTATAGTGATGGATACTTGAATCTCTGCTCCCAAACACCATTTTACCTGAATTGGGAAACTCTACACACGTGTGTAGTGTACACGTATACACAAACCTTAACAATTTGTGCATTGGTTTTAAACCTGAATTTGAATTTATGCAAGTAAACGGAAATTCGGTGTTTATAAAACATGTCACGGTTTACAAGATCATTTAGGTCATCCCAAGTTTTTTAGGACAGAGGGCAGACATGTCAATTTTTCCAATCATTCATCTAATATGAGGTAAGATGAACTTGTCCAGCCGAAAAGGGTTAATTCGTGAGTTTTATTTAGTTACTAAAAGTTGACACATGTATAGAAGAATAATGTAGAACAAACCGAATTGGAAACTTGGTCAGGTTTAGTGCAACAAGTGTTGAGATAAAGACAACATACTAACATCATCATTCCACTACAATAAATAGAAGGTGAAGTTGATACAGATATCAAAATTTGTAGAAAAATAAAAAGATTTTTAATTTACTGCAACTTATACTTTTGCCTTTTGCATATTTTAATAATATGTGTTTTGTCTTCTTAAAAGTAAATAATCATGATGGTAATAAAAAACCCGCCTATTGTTATTTGTTTTGATTTATGAAGTTAAGTTTACAAGTCTTTTAAATAATGTGTATAATGTGTTATTTCTAAGATGAGTGTTTCCATGTCTCTTTTCCTTTGAAATTAAACAAGACCAGAACATCTTCTTTTTCACTCTTTTTTTTGTATTTTACATGACATTTGATGTTCACGTGGCACAATGTGACTAGTCTGTGAAGCCATTTGCAACAGGCCCATTCAACAAAATGGTTCTGGCTAAGTTTTTAATCACAATCTTTATGATAGATCTGTGTACAAATAAGGATAAATACATTATTTAACTTCACCATTGACTTATAATTTTATATTCATGTTGTTTATTGCTTCGAAGTATTCATTAGTTTTAGTTTTATGTTTATGTTTTAATATTTCTTACAAATCATTAATTAACATATTGATATAAAATGCACCAGTATAACCAAATAGCCTTATATTTTATTAACACTAAGAATGTTTAGTAAGTTTACTAATAATTATGCAAGTATTTGAAATGAAAAATAGCATGTATTGAAATAGTTAATTATGTTTGCATCCTTCTCNATTGAAAAATTCCAAATAATAAATAAATAACATAACTCAGGTTTTTAAATATATTAAAGAAAGGGCAAGGTAAACATCACCATCTTAGAACTATTCCTATTTAATGTATGAACAAAATATATAAGTTTTCTCCTATAAGCGTGAAATTTATCGACATTATATTTATTTAAATTTATCTCAAGGTTCAAAAACAACTTTACAATATCTGAAGTGCATTGAGGCTTATGTACTATACATATATATATATTTGATTCTTGTTTTAGACTTGNCAGAAAAAGAAAATGAACTTTTTCCAATTCACATGTGTGCACACTGAATATTTCAATTTAAAGTATTTTTTAATTTCAGCTGCTTTTTAATGGAAAATAAACAAAAAAAATAAGAAAAAGTGATTTGGAATGAATATTTGATAAATAATAAGATGTTTGACCGAAGAAGGAATGGGTTGATNTAAATAGAAAAGTTATATTGAAGAGAAAGTAAAAATTTAGGGTAGAAGATGGAAAGTAAAATTAAGTGGGCGTAGAAATATAGTATGGGGAAGGAGAGTAACAGAGAAGATGAATGAGTATGCATAAAAGGAAGTTGAAATATGGGTTGAGAAGGAGGGAAGGGAAGAAAGGAATAGAGAGAGAAAATGGTAGTTGCAGTAGAAGAGTAGAAGAGGATATTCACAGAGAGTCTGTGATGGTTGTGGATAAAAGCGGATCAATCATGGGAGTTTCATTAAGAGAAATCATGGCTTCTACTCATCAACTCAATTCCTCTGCATTAATAGCTTTCTGTCTCATCCTTATCATCATTTCGACTAATGCCGCTGCCGTCACTGCACATCAACAACAACACTTCAAACAAGCACCCAAATTCTACAACTCCCCCACCTGTGCCACCACTGCCCTCCAACACACCCAAACCTGTTCCGACCAGGCAGTTCACGTCGCCATGACACTGGATATCACCTACCTCCGGGGCTCCATGGCGGCCATCCTCTCCGTCCTCCAGCACTCCTCCTGTCCAGAAAACGTCATCTTCCACTTCGTCACCGCCGCCTCCAGGGCCTCCTCCTCCGCCCTCCTTAACCGCACCCTCTCCAATTCCTTCCCTTATCTCAATTTCCAAATCTACCCCTTCAACGACCTCCAAGTTGCCGGCCTCATCTCCACCTCCATCCGCTCCGCTCTCGATTGCCCCCTCAACTACGCCCGCAACTACCTCGCTAACCTCCTCCCCTCCTGCGTCCGAAAAATCGTCTACCTCGACTCCGACCTCGTCCTCGTCGACGACATCGCCAAACTCGCTGCCACCCCACTCGGAGACTACAACAGCAACAACACCGTCCTCGCCGCTCCCGAATACTGCAACGCCAACTTCAGTGCCTACTTCACCCCCTCCTTCTGGTCCAACCCCTCTCTCTCCCTCACCTTCGCGAGCCGAAGGCCCTGCTACTTCAACACCGGCGTCATGGTGATTGATTTGCAACGCTGGCGGGCCGGCGACTACACCAGGAAGATCGAGGAGTGGATGGAGCTCCAGAAGAGAATGCGGATCTACGAGCTGGGCTCCCTTCCGCCGTTTCTACTCGTTTTCGCTGGCAACATAGGCGCGGTGGATCACAGGTGGAACCAGCATGGGCTTGGCGGGGATAACTTCCGCGGCCTCTGCAGAGACTTGCATCCAGGCCCGGTGAGCCTCCTGCATTGGAGTGGGAAGGGGAAACCCTGGGCCCGACTCGACGCCAACCGCCCTTGCCCCTTGGATGCCCTGTGGGCTCCCTACGATCTTCTCCAAACTCCTTTCGCTCTGGAAGCCTAGCCCGCCACAACCATTTTTATCATTATTAGCGGCAGTAGTAGCAGTACATTTTTATTTTTATTTTTATTATTTTTGCTTTGCGGGAATAGTTTTGATTTAGCGGTGGTGTCGTATATTGGTTGTTCCTGGGAGCTGGCGCTGGAGTCGCTCCTTCCTCGCCGTGTGTGGCCCAATGCCACGGCCGTGTTGATCTTACACTGTACATGTACAGCCAGGTACATATATACCCTCCACTTTTTTTGTTTTCAGCCACTCAAATACTACTGTTACCGTTACGTCTTGTAACTACTAACACTGAAATCATCACAAAATCCCAAGTTTTTATTTTATTTTAATCCGTTTTTACCCCTAAACGTCAGGTTGCAATTTTTGTTGTGAATGGAAATAATATTTGTGGCGTTATTACGTGTGTGAAATAATCATGAGACTCCTTAACCAACTTGAACAGTGGTTGCCTGTGTGAGAGGAAAATTGAAAAGGATGTTTTGTGTCGGTAAGGTCGGGTTGGATCTGAAAATGATCGTGCGTTGTATTTTGGATATTTTTCTTCTCCAACTGAATCATCGCTCTTTTCTCTTCTATTGTCTGCCCAAAGCCAAACATTGCTTTTCAAGGTTTTGACTACCTTCTATCTCCTTTTTGGTGGTGCAAATTTTTTAACACATACGTCCCAAATATGATACTAAATTGGAGTCATTTGCTGCTACAAATAAGTAATCACTCACTGTTTAGTCAATCATAAAGTTTCACGCACTTAGATTTAACAATTAATAAATAAAAACCACCCCCTCCCTTTCACCAAAAACAAAGAGAGTAAAAATAAACATTATTTTATTTTAATAATAAAATCCTACATTTCACGATTAAAATACAAACATTTTAAGCTTAAATATAATTATAACTTGAAAACAATAACACACTTATGTGAATAGTATTTAACAATATAAAAGGTGTGATTGCATATGCTAAACTCAATCGCATGCATGAATGTGTGCTGACAAAAAAGTTACGTGAATACTGAATTAGAACAAAACTAACTCCAAACACAGAACATGGTATAAAGAGAATCAATTAATTAGTCCTATAAACTTGTTTCTACCCACCGTGGTGGTTATGCATGCTCCTTTCAATTCAATAATTATGGAATAGTCAATAGCCTATATGAGTAAATCGTACATAGGTGAATAAATTGAAACAAAAGTCAAGTTTTCTCACTAAATGGAAAAACAAAAAAGTACTACTATGAATCTTCACACGGAGGAATCAATGTCAGAATGTACGTAAACATTAATTTCTCATTAAAAACCCTCTATACGCGTCTAACTTCCACTCATCATCTTTTGCTTTTAGTCCGTTTAAAATCAAATTAAAAGGAAAATAAATATAAATTTTGTTTACCCTTGCTCATTTCTTTAACCAAACAAAAAATGCATCCTATTGTCATCGTTAAACTTATTTTACTACTGCTGCTTTAAGAGCATGCAAAAAATAAGGTCAAGAAATTGTTCACTTATACAGGATTGAAAAGATAAAAAAATATTTAATGTGTTCTTTAACAATTATAACTTTTCCATCTGTAAAACGTGTTTTTTTTTTTTTTCTGTGAGAAACTCACTACACCAAGATTCAATAATAAGAAATAAAAGTAAAATTAATTTGGTAAGCTTTGGGAAAACACGCAAATGGCAGATAGAAACATTAATAGAAAGCTAACATCTGATGTGCCACGTTAGGCGTCGTGTCTCGTGGAACCACTGATGCTGCCCATACATATGTGCATTGCTCACCGTCATATTCACTTTAACGGTTGATACAATTCTAAAATATAAGTAATTAGGTAATTTAAATTGTTACATAAAATCATTTTAAGTCATTTTAAATTGGTAAGCTTAAAATTTATTTCTTAATAATTTTTTTAAACTATATGAGTATAATACATGTTTTTTTTATTTTTTTATTTTAGACGACATAATGCAAACAGAACAATCTCTGACTCCTTTCCTGGATTATTTTAAATGACGTTTTAACTATTATTTTTATTTAAGAAGTGTTGCAAAATAAGTCCACATGGTATACTAAAAGTTTTCTTTTTAAGTCAACCCGACTACTTGATTCAAATATGCTATCTTACTTTAATTTAACCATGGAAATTATTAGAGTACACATTTTTGGTGTATTTTTTTATTTTTTTGTTCTAGATCCTAGACGAAGTAGCATGCTAGTTTGGGCGACCGGACGATGCAAAAGACTAGATGTTGAAACAAAAGAAAGATGCTGAGACATTAAAAATTGCAACGAGTCTACCGAAATATTTAGGCATAGCTTATTTTAATTTTTAAGTCAACTTGTGCATGTATCTAATTTCTACGCAATACATAGAACATGGGTTACGCGGATTACTATGGTGTTGTAAATTAAATATGAAAAGTTTTATATTATATGTATGGTGAAATTAATTATCTGTTTTACATGAATGAGAAGCATGAACATTAAATATAGATGGAGAAATAAAGGGATCGAGAAAGTAGCACATGAGTAGTAAGAGACGGAAAATGAAAGAAAATGAGATGTACCATTGAGATGAACAAACCCCCTAAAATTTCGGTTGGAACTAATGAGGCAAACCATGTTTATTCAATTTCTCGCCAGCAAATGTGGATTACTTCAAAAACAACATTAAATTTTTTGTTACTTTTTTTTTCATTGTGAAGATGTGTTGGGTTGGGTGGTGGTTCGTATCTCCTTGTTTTTTACACCAAAAGCAACAGCGACAGGTGTTACAATCTATTTTGGTTGTTTGTTTCTTTCACCGCTAGAACCAACAATTGTGTTCTAAGCGACTTCAACCTCTGGAACCTGAAAATTGAATCAACATCAAAGATACACAAACATCATCACCAAACCCATTTTAGGTCGTCTTTGTGACTATCATGGTTGTTTGAACTTATTTTTCATCTATAATAAAAACATTGCAAGAAATCAATTGTTAATATGAGATAATCAAGAACTTTACTCACACACACTCTTCTAACATTTTTTCTACTTTCAGCCAAAATAAACTTTAACTTCATTTTGGAGTTAGTTGAAAGTTTATTTGCCATCCTTCAACCTTGTTTCAGGGCTCCATCTTTAGGCCCATAAGCACATGGTGTCGGACAAAATCATAAGTGGGCTTCAACAGAAATTCAGAATTGGGCTTCAACACCCAAACATCTATTTTGATCTTAATCAAGGTTTATGGTAACAACTCCATTCATAGTCCAAAGAAAAGTTTATTTGTTTCCTTGGATATGTGCAGTAGGAAACAGATAAAAAGACAATGGAACTGTTTGGAAACATCATTTGTCGATGAAATTAGATTTAATTACTTTGTTTTGGTAGTTAAATTTTCAAATCAATTTCTTTTTAATATGTATAATTTGCAACTTATTTTTTTAGTCTTTACACTTGGCCAGTCGAGCTATCCTGTGTTACAGCGACATGAAAGAAAGGTTTTCAACTAGAGATTACCATTCAAACAGTTTGAAGAATGAATTATGATGTGACTGAACGGTTCATAATTCACAAACTTAAGATAGGTTATGAGTAATCAATTCCATCTTAATTTGTTAGCTGTTGACAGTGATTTGGTGAACAAAAGGTGGAATAATATAGTATAGTGGGTGGTTAATAGTTCATAAATTTGGTAGCTGGTGTAAGAATCGGGAACTATTCATAATTCATAGACATATTGATAACTTTGACAGTTTCTCATAGCACATTTTAAGGTGAAAATAGAAACGTTTCCTAATGAGACCACTTCAATATTCTAATCACGCCTTTACTAAAAGCTAAATGTTATGGTGGAATTTAAGTGTTATACGATGGTTTCAGTTTTGGGAAGATTAACATGTTTTGTTACAGTCCGGCATATCAAGACACAAAACTTTTGCTAGCTTCCTCGTAGTTTCCGTAATCAGCATCACCACTTCTTGCTTTCTTTCGAATGTATCTATAGTTGGCGTACTGAAAAGTTATCTGTCATTGTTAAGGTTTAACAACTTTGTAGTCCTGTGAGAATATGTTTGATGAGTATGTTCTGGAAAAATAAAAAAGAAACAATTTATTATTAACAAAAAATATTTGCATGAAAAAACTGCGTATAAAGGATACGAATAGATCCAATGCCACGCAACCTATGGCATCCAACAGCCATGGCATATTAGCTCTGATGCTTTCCCATTCGGTAGTTCTTACAAGAATACTGCACACATGACAGAACAACAGAGGAGTTAGAATATTGCTTAATTTCATTTTTTTTTCTCAAATAGAAAGCTGAAAAACATATGCAAGGGAGGGAAATAGTAACCTTCCAACGTAAGTGGCATTGGCGATCAATGCAAAGAGAAACATCAGAGGATTTAAGCCCTAAAGTGATAAAGAGAGAAATCATCTATAAATCAGGGGAAATACAATGTGAGTATTATAATTTGAAAAAGAAAAAGGAGATTAAGATCATACAGTACCTCCACACTCCCTCGTTTAATCTGGCCATGGTTACGTAGTCAACAACTTTATCAGTAATTAACAAGAAAAAAAAAAAGAACACGACTGCAGAAAAAATGAAAAGTATTCAGAAATAAAAGAAAAAGTTCCGAGCCATACATTCAACCATATTTGAGGGAGCCTGCCACCCATATAGATCACAGCCATAAACCATCCTAACCATTGACCCAAGGCACTGTGCATGTTTTGCTCCTGTGATGAGTTCTAGAAGTTAAGTGGCAGCAAGGTAATGCCAGTGTGTGAATAAATTAATCAAACAGTAACATTGCCAATCTATATACCTGCAAGAGTAGCTTTCTTCCGTTTAATCTCATGTATCCCTCCTTCAAAGCATTACCCTGCCGGGGCAAGTTCATAGATGCTGCTAGAAATGTTCCATAGCTTGCCTGAAACACAGGAAGTGAATAGGTATAAGGAGTTCAAGCCATATTACTGTGCCTCTAGCAAAACTTTGATGATCATGTTATACTTAAAAAAGTACATCACTTGGGAAAAAAATTAAGAAAACAAGAACCTTTTGAAACATTGATACAAATTCTGTTAACCTTAATTTCAGGGATAAAAACTCACAGGGACAGATCGAGGGATGGGTCTAGGCAATGTTACAGGCTTGGTGGAAGAAAGTGGAGGTGGCTCATCATCAGAGGATGAATCATTGTTCATTTCCATGGCTGAAGGGACACTTTTAGCAGCTCTCAAGTAGGTACCAAATGGTGGAGTATCATTACCAGCCAGAGATCTCGCTGACCTGTTTAATTAACTCAAAAACAAATAATTAGTTGAATAATTTCTTAATCAAACCATTATTTGACAAAATGTACTCATATGAACTGGGAATTGAAAGACAATGTTTACCTATAGTAGTATTCCCGTCGGGGCGTTGCTTTGGGTTCGTCATTTGGTATTGCAATCCCAGACTGTGCCCCTGGTTTGGGTCTCAAAGGTTTTTTCTCTTCTTCCGGGGCCTATTAGTAATATCAATAATAAAGAATAAATTAATGAAATATACGTTTTCTCTTTTAAGTTAGATATCAATTTTGATGAGCAGAACCAGACATGAGAAATTTGAAATTATTACTGTACCTCGTCGATGTTGATATTTCGACGACGCTTGTTCCATTTATAGATATAGTCATAATAGAGGCTTTGAAGTACTAGCACGATCGTAGTGATTGTGTAAAGCTGCACATCACATAAACAAGCGATGTTAAGAACTTAAGTCTAATTTTCTATGTACTCACTCTACAATTTAAGACAGTTTTTTTTTTATAAATAAAAATTACAACTTAAAAAATATAAAGAAAATATTAATATACAATTTTTTTAGGACACATAAAAGACGGAAAAGGGGAAGATATGATTTCAAAAGAACGTTCCGGTTGATTTGTGTCTGGAAAGAACACAATAACACGTGTCCAACGGGTGGCCTTCAGCCTGGTGACATGTCATAGCCTTATTGTACAGTGTAACAAGTGGGCGTACCCTAATTTTGCAAATATTTGTTTATGTTAATGGACATAAAAGTTTTCAAAGTTCATGATAGTATGTTTCCCAGTGTTACAGTTAAAAATGTTATCTTCGAAAATTAAATATGCTTGATTGTAGAAAATTCAAATTAAGCTTAGTTTGTGAAATACGTTTGAGTAAAATTGAGAAATAATTTTCTTGCATTAGATTAAAATTTTTATATGAAGTTATTGCAATCTTGCTTTTGAAATACAAAATCAATTTAATTTTATGAAGGATCTTGTTAATAAATGCCTTAAATAATTTAATTGTGGACAACAGTTTTAATACATTTAATTCAATATTTCCAACGGCAGATTTAAAAGCAAATATTAAATAATATTTTAAAGGGTTTCTTTGTACAATAAATAAATACCTTGACTCTTGCTACCAGAAGAGTAACTATTGGAAATGCACTCTTGAGAAACTGGAAAATTTTAAAACAAGCAATTCCCAAGCTAAAGATAATTTAAAGGTTTCAGAGCTACATTGCTTTAAGATCTAAAACACCCAAACGCACCAAAAAGAAATTGATAAAAATATAAATAATACGAAGAGAGTGCAGTAGTTACCAGAGCTGTGTAGTACTGAGTAGGCAACTGGTTTTGCAGCCATCCAAAAAAGCAAGCGGAAAAACAAAACACAACACACACAAAAAATAAAGTGAGTCAGCAACCACGATAAACTACAAACATATAAAAAACATTAAAGCATGAAAGAACTGGAACAAGAACATATGTATGGAACGAAACAAATGTTTTAATTTTAATGTTGATGGTTAGAAGTCTGGTACCGTGGCAGGCTCCAGAACACAACCAACGAGATTGAATATGTCACTGCATCAAAAAGGTTGAGCAAAGGAATTAGAGTAATTGTGGGAGTAATAAAACGTTAGGTTAAAATTAGTAGAGAAAAGAAAGAGGGAAAAGTTGACGAACCCAGCGACCCAAGTGAGGAGAAAGGCTAGGGAGACACCATGGCTAGACTTAGCTCGAAAGTTGGTGATAATCTGAGGAATTTCTGCTACTCCCCAGCATATGAGACTGATGAAGCCCAAGGAAAAGGAGATTTCATCTTTAAGATCGCAGAGACAATCATCCAAGTAACGCTGAACCCAACCGACGCAGGGTTTGCTCTCCTTCACGCAGTACGAGGGAGGCATTTCTATTTTATTTCGCTCGTTTTGCTCACACTGAGAGAGCGAGGTTTAGCGTAGGTGGTTTTAAAGGAAGAGGCTACTGAATTTACCTCAATATAAGACACACTGCATAAAGTAATAAATTCGTGAAAAAACACGTTTGTGAGATTGGACCATGTTGTCCTTATCGGGTTTTCATTGCACAATTTGCTTAAAACAAAAATTTATTGCTACGTGTGTGGGATATTCTCTCAACTGATGCTAGCAACCGAGCTACATGTGACGTGAGTCTTTTCTTTTCTTCTCGGTAGTGAACTCCATGTGAGTCTATATGCATGATTTCTTGCATGTTACAATGTTTCTCTACTTATTTTATCAAAGGAAAACAATAATTTCACTATATATTATACATATATATTCGATTCATAACTGTTTTATAATATATTTAGTAAATTAATAATGTTGTAAATAATTAAGCTAAGTGATTATATGTTGGTCATCATGTTACACATGACAACACTAACCATTGGTTGCTCAAAATCTTCTTGTACTTTCTTCCTTTACAGCGATATTATTATTACTTTTGTATGGATTGAAAAAGTTTAAGGGGGCAGAGATGTCAAAAGAGTGTTGACATTATTTGTACTGTTCTCCGTACTGATTTCTTTGTTTCATCATCTTAAACAAGAAACTCTGTACCGAAATTAAGTTACTCTGACCTGTAGCCCTGAACAGTAATTTCCATTCGGAACATTCACGGCATATTCTGGAATGTGATGTCCAATTTATGCTACTTTCTCACAATTATTAGTCAAAATTTATTGAAAATTATACAATTTTGTGAATGTTTTCATAATTTTATAGTTTTTAAATAAGTTTAGTCGATAAAAATTTGGTTGCCATGGCTTTATTTTTAATTGACCCACTTAACAATTTTGTTTACTGGTTTTCCAATTTTTTTACCTTTTTTTTTTCCTCGAAAGGCATATCCAAACAAAATTAATAATTTGATATTACATCACAGGTTTTGTTTCGTTTTGTTTCGTTTTGTTTGAGTGCACCAAACTATTCTCTGTCGAATTTTCAAAATTCTGATTCCAACCTTTCTACTTCACTTTTTTGGGCAAGTCCTCTTTCAAAAATGCATTCGGGGTTCAGTGATCAATATACAATTTTCCTTGGCCATTTCAGCTATAAGCAGAATTTGTTTCGAAAAAGAAAAATTCCCCTGGTTGCTGGAATATGCTACTATTTGGCATAAGAACGAAGAGTCCATTGTTTTGAATTTAATGCCACATTCAGTTCAAAATCTTTATCATTAAATTAATGAATCTTTGTCGCTGGTATATTTCTACATTTGACCATTTTTCTGACATGATGCTTTATATTTGTATTTTGAAATAAAAATATAAACTCACAATGAATTCATCAATATTTTGAATCAAGACATTCATTGATTGGCTTTTTTGGCAATGTGAAGTGACAGAAGTACACAAAAATGTAGGATATGAAGAGTTTGGCAATGAAAGTGGATGAATGTATCATATTATTCCTGCCAAGTTCAAGATAGCAGTGGTGTTTCGAAGCAGCGGTGTTGAACCTACCCTCTAAACTCTTCTAGGTTCATCTTCCAAAACAATTCCTCTCACCAACCCTTCTTTCCATTTTAACTAAAATAACAATAAAAGACTTATAACGTCAATAGTTAATGTTTCTCAAAGTTAAATTAAAATTCTTACTAGACAATATATGGATCTCTTCAGATTCTTTGACTCTCTAGGCACCCAACATATTCACATGATGGAAAACTAACTTGTTGGATTAAATACATATAGCGTCTAAGTGTCTATCTACTATCAAATTTGTAATAAAAAAATATTTATTATTCATTCTATTATTTGTGGGATTTGTTTAAAAAATATTTATGCCATTCTAAAATTTACTGATGAATACTTGCGCACAATAGAAAAAAATATTTTATAAATATCACTATGGATTTGGAGCTAACCAATTGGAGAGAGGGATATAAAACCGAACGGGTGGATGTGCATGAAAGTGTCTCTTGACTATTGGGACTCACAACCATTGAGCATAGTTAAAACACAATTAATGTCATAATGACTATGGTCAGATGATTAAAGTTTGCATTAATAATCATTAAGAGGTAAATTAATTGGTTATATTCTTAAAAACTCAACATGGATTGGTGTTAGCACGGAACAAGGAGTTAGCACATGCCATAATCCTTGTCCCATTTTAACAAAACAATAAATTTTTAAAATTAAATTTAAATAGTTATAAAATATAATATAAATTAAATTAAATATAAATTAAGTTTTTAAATTTAATCTAATAAAATATAAATTAATTTTAATTTTAATTTTATTTTATAAATTATCATATTTCCAAATATAATATGATACAAATTTGTTTATAAATAAATATTAAAATATCAGTTACTAAAAAAAATAATAAATACCAAATTATTTGTTGTAAATTTTATTTACAGTAACACATAACAAAAAAGCAAATGTTGTTAAAACATCTTGTTACGTCATATAATAAATTGTTACGTTGCAAGTTTACAATAAAAATTAATGTAGATAGCATAAAATCTTTATATTTGATTGAAATTTGTAAGAAAGTTTTAAAGTTTATATGACAAAAATAAGATGCGTTTCAAGATAAAATAAGACCTTACAAGAAGAAGGTCCTATGAGACATTTGCGTTGAAGATTACTCTTGTCAAAGTTCCTTCAGATTAGAATTTTGTATGAAATTAAAGTCCCACGTTTTGAATAAAAGTATAGTGGTAGTTAGATAGTTTAACTTCAACATATAAGATTTTAAAACTGACGTACGTAACAAGATGAGACAGATCCAAATAAGATATTATGAACAAATTATTATTAACAAATTAATATTATAAGTTTTTCTTTTACTTTTTGGGTTTGATCTAATGTTTTTTTTTTTTTTAAGTTTTGTCTAACATGTTAATTTTTTTTTTAAATCTTTATTTTACTACAGGTAAATAAGCTAACACGTTAAAATTGAAAATCTAATAACAAATTAAGACGGTTGGCCGTAAAACAAATAATATATATTTTATTAAATAGTTACATCAAATATTTTTTGTTTATGATATGAGATTTTTAACTCATTATAATATCTATATTTATTTAAAAATTATTGTCTTATATGATTTAACAGACTTTTTTATGAATTTGGTGTTTAGTTTTGTTTTACCATTCCTTTTAACGGACGATAATCCTAGCTTATTAGATAAGAATAAAGAAGAATTAAATAAAAAATGAGTCCATTGTTACGAAAAGACATATTTTTTTATGAGAAAAGAAAATTATTATTTGACACATTTAATTTTTTTTACATTTATTTAATATTAATTTTATTATTATTTATTTTTTTCTTTCTTGAAAAATTATAAAAATTTACATTTTTTATAAATTATTGTATTACGTGTCAAAATAAATATAAAAATGTGTTATAATACTGTGAAGATGACTAATACGATGGAGATGAAGGTAGCTTTGTGTTTGGAATGAATCACTGAGAAAGAGAAAATAGCATATTCTGATCGAGAAAGGAGTGACGAAAGGGACAAAGAAAACGGCGTCTGTGCGTCGCAAATCGGTGATTAATTTCAGTTGTTCAGTTTGTTCTGCTCACGTTGGCTTCTTCATGTTTATCCTTTCTCCTCATCACCATAACCACAGCCACACTTCTCTTCTTCTATCCACTTGACGTATTCTACTTCTATTTCTTCACCACTAAATCACTTTTCCATTCAAATATCATATATATATTTAGCACCTTATATCACATGAATAATTTTGAATTCCAGAATTATCAAATTTTATATTGGGAATGAATTTTTGTATGTACATGCAATCTAAAAATATTTAATATTGTTATAGATCACTTAAACATATTTAAAAATTTATGATGAAAATGGTTTTGTATCAGTATTAGAATTCATTAAAGAAATGACTATGAATCAAGAGTCCAAATTGAATAAAGTACGTAAGTTCATAAAAAAGACATTTTGATGAAATTGTTAGTGATGATACAGCGCATTGAACCAAATTTTATTTTCGCACAGTTTTTAAGCTATAAAAACATGTCTCATTCAATATTTGACCTGTAAATTGGTTCATGAGATACTATCGGATTGTATTGAATAAGTGAATAATATTGGATAAATAAAATGAATAAATATCATTAGATTATAGATGTTTAGTTCAACTAAATTTACATTTTAATATTAATAAATTTATAAATATATTTTAAATTTAAAACTTTATTTTTAATTAAAATTATTGTCTTAAAACTTAATAATAAGTTATATAAAATTATATATTCAATTAAAGTATAATCATTTTATTTATTTAAAATAAAAAAAATTATTTAAAAATTTCATTTAATATAAATCTAAAAAATTCCGATCAAATTAATACATAATCCAAATTTAATTAGTTAATAAATTAAATAATTAAATACGAATTTTAAAATCGCACAAGACAAGGAGACATGGATGGTACACGTGTCTTTCGTTTTTAACCCATAATTCATCAGTCTTATCAATTTAAATTTTGTCGTATTTTAACAGATTGGTATTATTGCAACACTGACTCTCCGATGGACAACCTGGCAACCACAGCTGCTGGTCGCCGCGTCTTCACTTTTCTAATAAAACAACCTAATTAATTGTTAAAATAATTTTATTCTTTTAAATTGAGAAGAATATGATACAATTAAATAAAAATTATTCATTTTTATTCAATTAATTTTAAAATTTACCAACTATATATTTAATTCTATTATAATTTTAGATCGCTGGGTTTTTGTAAGTACTTAGTTATAAACGCATTGGAAGGGTTTTTTTTTTTTTTTTAATCGAGAGTTAATTAGAACTTACTTTTTCATATAAGTATCTATATTTTTGTATGAAGAGAATTAGGTGTATATTTTTTCAATTTTATTGTTTCATTAATAGTTTTTAAACTATAATTATAATTTTTTATCAATATATAAGGATATTTTTTTATGTAAATATTTTCTTTTATTTCATCTTTAACTAATTATTTTTTAAGAATTAAAATATTTATTTTAGTATTATTACTTTTAAATAACCGTTAATTTAAATTTAATTAATTTCATATCACACACACATTATTTTTTTCTTTCTTGCCCGTAAAGTTTTTGAAACCATTAATTTTGTTTGGAATGGATTTTCTAGAATATACTTTCTGCATTCTAGAAAAATCATCGAAGAATAAATAAGAGGTGCAGAAATTTAGTGAATCATTTAAAAACTCAATATAAATCTACTTAACTATTCAACTAATCAATTACCAAAACTAACCAATTTTATTTTCCTTTCAAAATAAAGTGACTGGTGATGCTATGTTTTAGTTCACTAAAATTGAAGAAAAACAGAATTAGTTTTATTGGTTAAGTAAAAAATAGAATATTTATTATCTGCATATGTGTTGTGTTTAATATAGAGCCGTCAAAATGGGTCACAACCTGCGAGCCAACCCGGCCCGTCACGGGTTCGGGCTGGGTTGGGTTTGAAAAATACAACCCACTTATATGCGGGTCAAATTTCAACCCGGCTCATTTAGACCCGGCTCATGCGGGTTGAACCCGTGNTGAGCCGGGCTGGCCCACCAACCCACCTACCTAATTTTATTTTTTTAATTTATTATTTTATTTATGAAACCCTAAAAAATAAAATACTTTCTTCACTCACTGTGTATACCAAAAAAGTAATATCTGCTCTCACAAATCACTTTCACGGTACTTGCTCTCATTTGACGGTGCTCTCACCCTCACTTCACTGAAATTCTTTAAGGAACAGTTAAAACACCCTTACTTTTTTCTTCTCTTTTCTCCACATTTTTGTTTTCTCACTTCTCTTTCTTTTTTTTTTTTCAAAAACCCTATAATGACAAAAATAGGGGTTTGCGAATTTGTTTTTTGTTATGGGGGATTTGAAGACATGGAATGATTTTTTCATGTTCTGACGTGCTTGTATCAGATTTTGTTCATTTTATTTAAACAATTTGAGTATACATTATTTGAACGAGCTCTTTTTGATATCTTTGAATTTGAGAAATTATGTTACAGATTAAACTGTTATTTTTTTGTTGATGTTGTTGAGTACTAATTCTCTTTTTTTAATATTTTTTTATTGATTGTCGGAATTGTTCTGATATTAAGAAAATATTTATTAGTGAATTTGGAGACAACAAGAACAAGGGACATGGGTTACAACAAAAACAAAAAATGATGAATATAAGAAACTTATTTGTATGTATTTTTTGTTTGCTTTTGAATGACATTTGGATATATTGTACTTATTATTATTATTTTGAATTGTCTTTAACATAATTTTTTGGGAGTGAAAATTGTTTAAATTTAAATTACAGAAAGTTAGTATTTTTTTTATTTTAAAAAAATATAATTAAATGGGCTAGTGAGCCAACCCGTTTACCCACCAACCCGTGGTGGGTCGGGCCGGGTTCAAGTTTTTCTGGCTCGCCAATAAATGAGCCGGGTTGGATTGGTTCATTAAGTGATCAACCCGTGGTGAGCCGGACCGAGTCGAGCCGGGTTACCCGTTTTGACAGCTCTAGTTTAATATATATTATCTAATTATATTCTTTGTGCAGATTGTGTTATTTGACAACATATATTTTTTTTTTTATCAATTATCTACTTTGTGGTATCTTATATTTCAAACTGCGAAATTTGTTAAAAATATGATCTCTTGCATGATTTATTTATTATTCTACAGAGAGAATGTCTTCAAAAAGAGAAAAAACACTCTTAAAAGACAATATTTGTAACAAGAACTATCTTAAGGTGCAAGAACCTCTTGTAACGTTTGCACCTTAAACACCTTTACCGAATGTGAATCTAAAAGCTAAAATTAACGTGTTATTATATATATATATCACTTAACTTTATCACATTACAAGTTTATAATTTTTAATCTTTATATAACACTTAACTTTATCACTTTTTTTCGATGTGAGCTTAGATTAAACACTTATATCCTCAATATTTCTCTCTTGCAATGTTATATATTTTTTTGTTATATTTTATATTTTTTAATTATTAGGATAACTTTGTTGAACAATGTTTATTAAAATATTATTTTGCTTAGTAGGCTATTATGAAATTATAATGTTAATATATCAACATAGAAATATGATTTTAACAAATATAACACTTTTACATAGTTATATGTAAAACAAATATAAATATAACAAATGTGAGTAATACAACATCCTAATAAGAACGTAACATAAGATATATAATTCCATAGGATGTTAAATTAAAATTAAAATCTTGTTTGATGAATTTCAAATTAAATTTCAACATTTGAAAAATCATTATTATTAAAAATTAAAATTAAAATTCAATTCATTTTTACAAAAATGATTTATAAAGTGAAATTTGCATATTTGTATCTACTTATAGAATGCAAGTTTATTTTATATTTAATGGATGTGAGATTTTAAACACACATTGAGACATATACATTTTAAATATGAGATTAAACTTGATAATGAATGATACGATAGGTCTAACAAACAACAATTTTTACCAAGATAAATTTTTTAAATATCATCTTAAGAAGTGAATTTTAAATATAACTCAAACTTATACAAAATCAACTTATAATATCAAGTTTGCATATGTTTATATATAGTAAATTTGTATTATTTATAGTTTATGTAGAATTTCTAACAATTAATATACTTGAATTTTTAAATTTACTTTTGTGGTTGTAAAAATTTAAGTAATTGTTACAACTTAAGGTTAACATTTAAAATTATTTAAGCAAATATAGTTACTTATTTCTATTGATAGTATTTTCTAATAAGGAATATCTATTGGACATAGTTTGTGAAAACAACTTAAACTAACTTTCAAAATAATATTTTTTCTATATAATCAATTTTCATATTACATTTTTTTTCAAACTATACTATCACACATTCTCTCTCTTTTCTGTATTTTTTTTATAATTCACTTCTATTAAGAATAAATTTCATTTACGATGATATCTTACAATGTCAACTTTAAATACTGGCATTTTACTTTAGCTATTATTGTTGTTGTCTCTATTCCAAACTTTGGTGTCGCAAAAGAATCTAAAATAGATGGATTGAAAATGAACGTGATTGATCGATGTTGGAGATTGAATCCTGAATGGAGGATGAATCGACCTCAACTAGCAACATGTTCTATTGGCTACACTGGTAAGATGACAAACAACGTTGGTAAAGATCTCGTCCATTATAAAGTTATTGACCCTAGTGATGATCCGATAAACCCTAAACCTGGTACCTTGAGGTACGGAGCTTCTGTAATTCAACATAAAGTATGGATCACATTCCAAAGAGACATGCATATTAGACTCGAAAGACCCCTTCTTATTAGTAGTTTTACAACCATTGATGGTCGAGGCGTTAATGTTGACATTGCTGAAAATGCGTGTATAATGATCTTTAAGGTAATCATTCACTAATTTCTTTCTTGGGATAAAAGGTGCATCACTCACATGTTTCCAAATTTTGTTTATACAATTTATAACTTTTTGAACAACTTCATTTATTTATTTTTATTTTAGGCCACAAATGTAATCATCCATAACATTCGACTTCATCATTGCAAATCTCAAGCTCCAGGGGATGTGATGGGACCTGAAGGAAAGGTGATTCCTTTAGGCCATGTAGATGGAGATGCAATAAGATTGGTTACTGCTTCAAAAATTTGGATTGATCACATTACACTTTACAATTGCCAAGACGGTTTACTTGATGTAACACGGGGTTCAACTAATGTGACTATATCTAATAATTGGTTTAGAAATCAAGACAAAGTTATGCTCCTTGGACATGATGATGGTTATATGAGAGATCAAAACATGAAGGTTACCATTATATACAACCACTTTGGACCTAATTGCAATCAACGCATGCCCAGGTAAATAATTATTCAATTAGTACATAATATACACAAATTTAAATAAATTTCACAATTTTATCTTTTTTCCTAAATAAAACAATGTTAGGATTCGTCATGGGTATGCGCATGTAGTCAACAATCTTTACTTAGGATGGTTGCAATATGCCATTGGTGGAAGTATGGGACCTAGTCTCAAAAGTGAAGCTAATCTCTTTATAGCACCAACAAAAGGGAGTAAGGAGGTATGCAATTTTAGTTTTTCCATTTCAGCTACTTATAATATTCAATTAATAACACATCAGAAAAGTTGGATATGTATGAAGAAGTCACTTTAGTAATATTTTATTTTATTGATTTAATGCGCGAAGGTAACATGGAGAAAGAATAGTCACGCAAATGAAGATGCATGGGAGTTTTATTCAGTGAAAGACGCATTTGAGAATGGAGCTTCTTTCACAATGACAAAAGGAGGACAAGTGCCAAAACCAAACTACAGTGAAGAACAAAATTTTAATATTGCTAATGTCAACTATGTGAGATTATTAACTCGTTCATCAGGTGTATTACGATGCACTAAAACATCTCTATGTTAATAAAGAAAAATAATCTTTAAAATAATTTGACATCAAGGAGAACTTATGACATTAAATAATGAGAAACTCATTACTCCCCTAAATGTATTAAAATTATATTATATTATATATATTTTTTTCATCTATGAATAATATATGATATATCTTATTTATTTTAATAGTAAATAATTTTAAGAAGAGATATAATAATTATATATAAAGAAGAAAACTTATGCATGTATAAATAATTTACATCTATTTTATCTTTAAAAATTTGAGTAAAATGTGAATATTCGAATATGTAAGATGTATAACTATATATCTTTTCATCGTAAGAGGTCCATTATTACGCTTAAATTTACTTAAATACTTTTTAAAAGTTATTTGATTAGATCTCACTAATAATACTAAATATTTTTTTACACAATAACTTTTTTTAACTAAATAGAAGTTTGTTTTTATATATAATAATTAGTGGTTGATAAATGTATTTAAATGTCTCGTTATTTATTAATTACATAAGTATTTGCTCATTCTTTATTTGTAAAGTTTTCACAAGAGAACTTATAATTGTTATAAAGCGTAGTTTACACGAATCATACAAATAAAACTTTAATAGATACAATTCATGATATATATTCGATCTAAAACAATGAAGTGAAAAAACAAAAGTTCTAACCAACCAAATGTATTTGTCTCTATTTGTGCGTATCAATTAAACTATTATTCAAATTGTTATACTTACGATTTATTATTCACACAATGAAGTTTAAACCCCCTCATAGAATTTATTGTATAAGCAGAAAACTACATAAACTTTCCATATGAAAAAATAATCCATCTTATCCAATTTGGACTAGTCTAATTTGGGCTTTCAAATTTGGACATAATTAAACTCAGGCTATTTATTTTTTGTACCCCATAGATTTCATGCACATCCCACTGAGAGTGGTTGAAAGACTAAATTGCGTCGCTTGATGCTGCCACCTTATTATTATCGTGTAATCTAAAAGGAACTTATACATTATACGCAATTTATTTTTTTTTATGAAAAAAAATGTTTTTTAAATTACGTACACCTAAAATAAATAAATAAATAACTTTAAAATTACACAATTTAAAAGTCATATAATCTAAAAGTTTTTTTCAATGTAAAAAATTATTTTCAAATTACATAATCTAAAAGTAGCAAAAACACATTTTATTAAATCAAAACCAAAATAGCTTTCATGTATATTATGAAATCCTAAAGTAAAAAAATAATGACTATGCAATTTAAAAACTATTTTTTGAGGACAGTGAAAAAGGTTCATATTCACAATAGAGGAAAAAATACCAACTCTCGACCCCATTTAAGAAAGGATAAAGATACTTAGATAACATTTTCTTGACAACATTTGAACATCATCATAAGTGTCATTGTGTGATTGGTTCATGGTGGTGTCATTTGGACCAATCACATAATGATACATATGATGATGTTCAAATATTGTCAAAAAAATGTTGTCTATATATCATTATCTTTTAAGAAACAATTGCTTTTGAAAAAATATAACTGTCCATGGAATGGGAAATGAAATCGCCTTTTTATGCACAATTTATTCATTTTAGTAATTTCAAAAAAACATATTCCATAAAAATAGCACAAAAAGAAGATCTTAAGGCAATGCTCTACGCGACTTTATGAATTATTGGAACAGAGAAAACGCGGAAACAATTTTGTAATTTGTTGATTGTAGTCAAATATTGCGGCTATGTTCTATTCTCAGCTTTTGAATATCTTTCCTTTAAGTTGCAATTTATGTACTGATTTTCTTTGGTTGAATAAAACCATTATAATTACTTTCTCATTACAATATAGCTATTAAGTTGACGATGACCTATTTTCGTGCGGAGCACGAACATCCTATTAAAGAAATTTAGAATATCTTCCTCAAGAGTACTAAAATAATGCTTTTAATGTTTATTTTACTAACGATTCAAAAGTCAGAAATCAGACCCAAGTGAAGCCTCTGATTAACGAAGATTCTTTCAAGTAACGAGATTAATGCAAATATTTTTATATCACAACAATAAAAAATAAATTTAAGTTGAAAATAAAATAACTCACACATTGATATTGTTGGATTCTCAATAATACAAAGCAAAAGACACAGTAACAAAATTGAAAGAAAATACTTTCATTAATTAAAAGATTATAGAGTTTCATATTCGATGTTATGTCTAAGTCCACAATGGTTTTTACATAAAACATAAGCCTAAGTAATAACAAAGCTTTGTTCAAAGAAAATAAAATTATTAAGACAATTAAAATAGAAAGCATCAAGCTTTGTTACATCATTATTATACGGTCTCTAGTAAAACATTTTATTCCATAAGGCTTTCTAGTAAAAGAAATTTCAACATGCATAAAATGAAGAAATTTTCTAACTTAATAAAAATTGTTTATATGAATGAATTCCTTATATTTTGAGCTTTAATAAATTAATGTGGGACTGGGAGTACTGTTGTAAAAATTAGTAGTGCGACCATTCTAATTAAAATTAATAGATGATATAATCTATTCTATTATTTAATTCAGTTTAGTCATAGTTTTTCATTACGAGGAAGTTGCAAAGAAATATAAAATAATCTATTCCACCTAACCTTCATTTTAAAATGATAAAAATGAAGAAAACCTACGCAGGACTATAATTTCTGATCTTATGAGAAAATAGTTCTAAGGTGATAGATTGATCTGGAAAAACGAGCAATATCAAAATTGAAAGAACGATTCAAATTGAAGATAAACTTTTATATTGTTGGATATAATTTATACTCCAAATTAGTTTAGGTGGAGCCTATAAACTTATATTTTTCCGTTTTTAAAAATCGTGATTAAAAAAATAAAAAATATATTGTTTTATTAAAATTTATATATAAAGTCATTACACATGGACTTAATTTTAAAAATTAATGTATTTTTATATCTCATTTAAGTTTAATTTTTTTTATTATTCTTAAATTGATCAAAAATATCTTATTTGATCACAGCAAAGCTAAGTTAGACTAATATCTTTTTGTCCTTCTAAAATATGATTTAGATTAAGCCATAGTTTTTCACTTAACCCAACAAATATATATCAATCAAATGTATATATTAACTAGTACAACACTCGTATCCACGAGTTAATCTACATACTTAAATTATTGATTAGATAACTTTTTAAAAGAATTTATTCAATCAATCAATGATATCTAAGACATATACGTGTACACACACGACGGATTACTTGCGAGTTTTATTGTAGATTAATAATTAAGAATAATGTAAGTTAATCTCTACATTATTTTAATTAAATATTTTCACAATAAATTATTAAAACATGAATCTTGCCAACCGTGTTACTAATTTTATAATATAACTTCCTAGTCCAATGAACACCATTTATTTTAACTCATTTGATGAAAACTATTTTACTTCAAATAAAATAAAATAGTATTCTCCATTTTAACATATCTAATTTATTCCAAAATGATTTATGCTCTCACGTACTATTAATTATTATTTTATTAGAATTTTCTCACAGAAATTGCTTTAATATTGGATGTGGCATCCCTATTTTATACCATACAAGACTATAAAAATCAAGATGTTCACATAGATAATAAAAGAGAGCAGTTTAAGAGCAGGAAAGTTAATCAGGTTGTGATTACAGTAATCCAGAAACAAGAGGAAATTTAAAAACGTGGAAGGAACTCTAAGTATTTCAAAAATACAGAACATAGGAAGAGCAAAATAAAATCCCTAAAGGTCTAGGCAGCAACATCTGTGTTTTCAGAATCTTCCAGGACATCCTCCAACGTGGGCTCATTCTCCTCTGCTCACATTCAAAAATGAATGATCATTGCAAAAGAAAGAAATACAGCATACACAACAAAACAAGGCAAGGGTGAGCTAATTATATAAATAAACATCATGCAACATATTAAACATTTGATCACAAGAGAGTGCATGGATAGCAAACACATTTTATAGCAAACAACCTAAACATGTGAGATTCTAGACTTGACTCGTCCGGACTTTAAAATGAGAGTCGGGCTATGGCTGGTGACTTATGAAACTTGGGTTCCCCACCCTGCCACACTCACGAGGTTAGTCCGTTCCGCGCCTTGAGGCATACTGGGAGCCCCCAAGACTAAGGACCTCCTGCTACTTCTCACCACATGGTTCAACCTCTCTAAGTGAGTTTGATTGACCATTGAAGCGTCNCAAGACTAAGGACCTCCTGCTACTTCTCACCACATGGTTCAACCTCTCTAAGTGAGTTTGATTGACCATTGAAGCGTCAGAATGACTCCCAAGGCTGAGCCCCTACTTTCATTTTAAAACACTAAGNATCTCACCGAGAGATTCTATATTTACCACCATCAACACACTAGAAATCATGTTTTATTCCTTCCCAATTCACATACTTTTAAACCAAAATTCACAATTCCAAACATATACATAATCTCAACAATACACATTATTTACCACTCACAAATTATAAAAATAACTACTCCCTAATTTAATCTAAGTTAATCAATACCATCTTTTATAATTTATTACCAATAGGGAACTAAAGTCAGAATGGTCATTTTTAATGTGTTCTTGCTCAATTTTATGCCTCACACAGGTTCCTTTTAACTTACCTAAGTTACCTAACCAGCCCAAACACCCCCAATACCACAAATGCCCAAAATCACCATGACACTTCCCACTTCCCAACTCAAATCCAATCCAATTTCAGTTACAGATCCTTGNCTAGGGGTTCTACTCTCTCCAACCTTCTTATCCCAATTGGTCAANGGAGTGGGAACAAATGTCCACCGCAGCAGACTCACCTTCGTCACCAACACGTATGACTAGTCACAACGTACTGGACCAGGCCANGGCTGCTCTATGATCAGTGACGTGCCAGCTCTGGTTTTTAGGTTCCCTCTATCCTACCAACACAGAAGGCATCCTAACACTCTGAATTTAGCTTTAATAAGGTATCCTAATTATTCTACGGTGGTCTAGTTTCCATACACCCTTAACTAGTGTCTCACTTTCACTCACAGACCTAAGTTCTAACAACCCATGTTTCCCATCAATTATCAATGTCATATAATTTCCAGTAAATAAAACCACTTAACCATATCAGATATCAACCTAACCCAAATTAATTCCAATTACACATAATACCTCATTCAACAGATTCAACTTGACATTCAAAGCACATCAAACATTCACCCANAACCTTATATTTTCAGAATAGCATAATATAGTCCCTGCATATATTCACAAACACATAACAGGAAATCCAATCACGCAGAGACATCAACCCATCAAGTAATTCATAAAAATTCAGATTCAATAGATATTCTCAACAATTTCAAAAACATTCAAGAGATAACACATTTATATAATTTTGGCTCCCCTTACCTGGAAACAAGCAACAACAAGCTCACTCAACGCTTCTAAAGTATTCCTAGCAATTAGGGCACCGAGAGACCTACAAATCACCAATTAGGTGATAAACTTTAGCTTTTTGAGTTGAAATAACGAAGAATGGAAGACAAGATCACACAGAGCTCATGCAATCAGAAAATGGTGCGACTTAGGTCAAAAACAGTGATAAGAAAGGGGAAAGATTTACTTACTCGATGAAACAGTGAGATGGTGGGTTCGAACGGAAGCCCTCGATGCCAGGAACAATTTGAAGGAACTAAATGAAATTTTGTACGGTTCAAATTTCTAAAAAAGAAGAGAGAAGGTGGAGTAGAGTTAGGGTTTGACACTTAGAAAGAAAAAGGTTTTCTGTGGAATGAAATCAGAAATGAGCAAAGGAGTTTTCCTTTTCCCCCTAAGGCCATGCTCTAAGTGAAATGGGTCAGACTACCCAATTAGGCCCAATGGCTTATTTAATTTTTCGGAGGCCCTTACATTGGACAATAAAAAAAAAAAATAATACATTATTAAGTTATTATTTTATATTAAAATTTGTTTCTATCTTAAGCTGCGTAATCATATTTTAAATAAAATTAATTTGAAATAAACGGAAGTAGCATTGGCTCATTAATATTTGGCTTAATACCGCTTTTGGTCCCTAGTTTGGGAGGTTTTGTTCAACATGGTCCTACCTTTTTTTTTTAGTAACAATTGATCCCACTTTTTGAAAAAACTGTTCAATTGACTCCTTTTTGGTTTCGACATCAATTTTCTAACGGTTCTGGTTACGACGTCAATAAGTTCTTTCATGCATTCACCTATCCAAATGTTATTTTAACAGTCCTGACATAATGTTATGTTAAAAATCATGTCATCATCGTATACAATAAGGACTACAATAAACAATTTAAACTTGAATATGGGACGATAATAAACAATTTAAACTTGAATATGGGACGACTATGAACAAAAGACGTCAATAAAAGGCTTAATACCGCTTTTGGTCCCTAGTTTGGGAGTCAATTGAACAGTTTTTTCAAAAAGTGGGATCAATTGTTACTTAAAAAAAAAGGTAGGACCATATTGAACAAAACCTCCCAAACTAGGAACCAAAAGCGGTATTAAACCTTAATATTTTATCGACTAAAAGTAGCTTGAACTTTTGAGGTTTGGAAGGAAGCATGCGATCTTCCATATTTTAGCGTGATTGACTTTTTCAGCTTGAACTTCGTAATTGTTGCTTCAAGAGAATTTATAATTACTTAAGATGTTCGAAAACATAATTTAAAACTTCCTTTAGAGGAATCAAAGCTCATATCCGCGTTAGCCGGTGGAAATTGCGAAGCGTACACAGAAAGTGATTGCAAAATGGGTTGCTTAAAGATGTTATTATAAGATAAAACATTATCAGTGAATGTCGCACACAGAAGACATAAGCAAAACATAAAGAACTGATTCAGCATCTCAGTCAATTGAAGTTGTCTTTTTTCTTCCTTTTTTTAACTGATTCTTTTAGTTCTACTTCCGTGAAGTGATAAGACAGGCAGTAAGGTAAACGTATCATCCAATCCAAGTGTTGTTATGTAATAGTGTTATCCACTGTGTAGTCAACAACAATCCAAGCAAATCTCCTGTTTGAAATATTTTTACCTTCAAAGTCAACTTCAACGAGAAAAAACAATATAATGGTTATTTTTCAGAATTTAGCTTCTTTCAGAAATCATCATCAATCCAAAAAACAAAATTGAAAATGTACTCCTAAAATCATTTAATAGATTAGGCCTGCGTGTGTACAAAAGAAACATAAGTTGTTCATAATTGCAGTCACTGAGAAATCCCTTTTACACCTTTCCTGTCTGCAACAGCAATGCATCTCTTTCCCTTCACTCTCATTATCCTCTTCATCGTTTTGATGCACAACTTCTCTCTGATTCTGGGGCAGCAACCTTATATTGGTTTAGGCACAGTAGCATGCCCTAGAAGAGGTAACAAAAACTCTATTCGTGGATACACTTGCAATGGTGCAAACAGCTGCCAAGCATTCCTTACTTTTAGATCTCAACCCATTTACGACTCTGTCTCCACAATATCTACTTTATTGGGTTCTGACCCCTCCCAACTTGCTAAAATAAACTCCGTTTCCCTGAATGACACCTTCGAAACAAACAAGTTGGTGCTTGTTCCGGTCAACTGTTCCTGTGCAGGTCAGTATTATCAAACAAACACATCCTATGTGTTCCAGAATGCAGAAACTTACTTCTTGATTGCTAACAACACTTTCGAGGGCCTCACAACATGTCAAGCTTTGCAGAACCAAAACCACAACCCAGCAAACATATATCCCGGCAGAAAACTTCTAGTGCCTCTCCGATGTGCTTGCCCCACAAAAAACCAAACCGAGAAAGGCATCAAGTACCTCTTAAGCTATTTGGTGAATTGGGGTGATTCTGTTTCACTCATTGCTGACAAATTTGGTGTTGGTTCTGTGACCACTCTTGAGGCTAATAACCTCACTTTGACACAATCCACGATCTATCCCTTTACTACACTTCTAATTCCCCTTCATGATAAGCCCTCAAGTCCTCAAACCGTTTCTCCAGCTCAACTTACGCCACCACCCTCATCACCCCCCTCTTCTCATAAAAAGAAAACATGGGTGTATGTTGTTGTTGGAGTTGTTGCAGGAGCTGTTGCCTTAACATCAGCTCTCTGTACTGTCATTTTCTTCACACGGAGGGGGAAAAATAGAAACGAAGATGATTCGATGGTAGTGTCAAGGAGTTTTGAGGCAACTAAGAAAAAACCACCAATGAGTGTAAATGAAAAATTGTCAGAGATCATATCTGGCATAGCTCAATCGTTCAAGGTTTATGATTTTGAGGAACTAAAGCGAGCAACAGATAACTTTAGTCCTAGCTACTGGATCAAAGGGTCTGTTTATCGCGGTGTGATTAATGGTGATTTGGCTGCAATTAAAAAGATAGAAGGTGATGTGACAAAGGAGATGGAGATACTGAGCAAAATCAACCATTCGAATGTTGTACGCCTTTCCGGGGTTAGCTTCCACGAGGGACGTTGGTACTTTGTTTATGAGTATGCTGCTAATGGAGATTTGAGTGAATGGATCTACTTCAACAACGCGGATGGGAAGTTTCTGAGTTGGACGCAGAGAATACAGATTGCATTGGATGTGGCCACAGGAATTGATTATCTTCACAGTTTCAGTTCTCCTTATATCCACAAGGATATTAAGAGTACTAACATTCTTCTGGATGGTGACTTCAGGGGAAAGGTCGCAAATTTAAGGCTTGTGAGGCGTGTGGAAGGAGGGGATGACCAGTTTCCTGCCACTAGGCACATTGTTGGGACAAGAGGCTACATGGCTCCCGAGTATTTGGAACATGGTCTTGTGTCTACAAAGCTTGATGTGTATGCTTTTGGGGTAGTGATGCTGGAAATGATCACAGGAAAAGAGGTTGCTGCTATTGTAACAGAAGACGAGACAAACTTGTCACATGTTTTGCGAGTCATGCTTGGCGAGGAGAGTGGGCAGGAGAGGTTGAAGGAGTTTGTGGATCCCTCTTTGCGAGAAAATTTTCCATCTGAACTTGGTATGTTTGTGGTTGAGATGATTGATAATTGCATATCGATTGATCCAGCAAGTCGTCCTAGTGTGCATGAGATTGTGCAATCTCTGTCAAGAACCCTGAATTCTTCATTGAGTTGGGAAAGGTCAATGAATGTCCCACGAAGCTAAAGTTTCGGTGGCAGCAGCCTCTTGATGTTACAGCAGTTGAAACAAGATGCTTCTATCAGTCAACGATTTTCTGTATTTCCGTTTACTTCTGTTGTTTTCTTCGTCAATTATGCTGTAGAATGGTAGTCTTGTGTGTTTGGAACTCTACTTTTATCTTCAATAACTCAGTTGTATAATTTGGAATAACTTCATACATGTAGTATATAATTAAAGTTCATAATTTTTTAATATATATTATATACAATAGTATATAACTTTTGAAATATGAACGTGAATGACAGTGTGGTGCATATTTATTGTTTTTAGAATAATGATATTTAGAACATATTTTTTTATAATATTTAAACATTATTTATGTATCATTACGTGATTGGTCTAAAATTATTTCATAATCAATAATAATAATCATAAATATTACTATGGATCAATCATATAATGATACGTAAATAATATTCAAATATTATAAAAAAAATTTCTCTAAAATATGATTATACATTCTTTTTTGATATCATAACAAAACAATAAATTCTCTCTGATATTTTCGTTTTTGTGATACTAAAACAAGAGTAATAGAAGTGGTCCACACAAACTGTACTAGAGAATGATTAGGTATCCTAAATAGTGCAATACATATATGAGAGTGGAAAAAGTTGGAAAAGGCAAAGGGTCTATCATAGGGCGCTATAGTGGCAAAACTTGTATTCATAAAACATATATTGAACTAACTTTTCATAGTTTATACACAACACACATTTTACATGGTAGCAGTTTATTTCTATGTTGGAGGTCATGGATTTTAATTTAACAAATGATGAATGGAGTATCATTTTAAATATGATTAAATCTTTAAATAATAATTCCACCTATCGTGAGACTTAATGTGGCACGCAATCACATTGGAGAAGGATTGAAGCTGGTGAAATAAATATTTTATCTTAAACGAATATATAATGTGACAAAAATGAAATTTTATTGGAAATTATAATATATTTTTATGTACAGTTTGCTAGAAGAATAATTTATATAACCATTATCACAAAAGTGGCATTTCATTGCTATTTTTTACTTTTAAGAAAAAACTTAGACGATATATTTAGAGACGTCAATTGACATCAAAGTTCAAAATAAATGTTTAAGAATGTTGATAATTTGAGTTTGACGTTTTTTAACTACGGTTACCACAATATTTACCTTTAATTGATTATATTTCAAACTAAAATTGAACAAAATTTGATTTGTTAGTATACTAACAACCATCAAATGCTATCTTTTCTCTTTAAATTTTATTTATATTTACTGTTTATCCTAACCTGACAAGTAAGAAATATTTCAACACAACTAAAAATAACTAAATTTATTAATACAAAATATAACTATTATCACTAAAGCTATCAAAACTAAAACTATGGAGACAAAACTAAAACATCCATAATCAAAATCCTAATCCTACTACGGATCATAACCTATTGTTTCAATAAATACGTTGTTTATTATATATATATATATATATATATATATATATATATATATATATTATTTCCCCGTCCAATAATCTTTAATTACATATTAAATGATTTTTTTTTTATAAATTGACATGTGAAAATTAATAACTTTAAGATGAATTCCAATCTTTGAATATAATATGTGAATTAATAAATTCATACGTGGAAACCCAATCTTGGTCCACAATGACTATGTTCATATACCTATAATAAGATAGTTAAATATAAATTAAAAAGTACCAATTCCAAGATTTAAATATGGAATACAATGAAAAACTTACATGCATCATAGTTGTATAATTGAAATATTCAACATCACGACTCTCGTAATGATCTTTAGTGCATCATTTAGATTAATGTACAATGAAACATAACATTGGAGGCCAAACACTCTTAACTTCCACTATAGCACTAAGGGTTCTTTTTCACCTTGTTTAATTTCATTAGGAGCTTTCCTAGAGGATTATCTTCTACTTTGTCGTGTCATCATCTTCGTGGATAACAGGTTGACGCACGACCTACTTTTTAGGATGAGAGAATTGAAATAAAGATTTTCAATGATATGGATCATTTATTTATAAACTACAAGATGGAAATACTAAGAATAAATGTGCCTTAGGTCTTTTCCACAAATTGGATATCTGAAGTTAGTACAAATACTCAAGCTTGGAGATCTTAAACTTCACCAATCGTCACACATGCATTCTGGGACAGTAGGGGAACACTATGAAAAGTGTGTCTTCCTTTAAGTTGTTGTCCTATGACCATTACACACATGGAATTTCCATCAATCAATAGCTCAAACTGATTTGCTTAGTTAGTATGATCTACAAATGAGTCTTTTTGTATTCACACGACATCCTGTTGGAGTTTTAGTACGTAACTTCGTATTCTACTATTGCATGGATTGAGATTGTGTGTTCTTAAGCATTAGATATAAGGGGACCAACATTAAATCATCCATTGATACCTCTTTAATAAGACATTGATGACAATTTTATTTACAAAAACACCACTTATATTTTTTCCATTAGCTTTTTCTTAGAGATGTTGTATTGATAATATTGTAGTCTTTTTTTTGTTGTGTCAGTGAACTTTTATAAAATATAAAAACAAAATAAAAATATATATTTAATTTTAAAATAAAATACAATAAAATAAAAGTTAAAAAAGTTATATTCAATTGTGGTGCGATCAACTAGAGAGCAAGAGTCTTGTGCAAGTGAAGTTCACAATGTGAAAGAGACAATAAAGTATATTTTTTAAATGTTGAATACAAAAAAGTTAAGACTCGTCTTAGATTGGTTAATTTGAATTTCTCCAAAGTTAAGAAATAGAATAACTCTATTTCCAATTCAGAAATGATTACAAAAATGAACATCATAGCATGGAGGGCATGTGATCTATGGATGGGTTTCACCAACTTCATGACTTCTCTTAGATACTTGAATTTCGTCAAAATTTATGGTATGGCAGAACTCATTCCAATTACAACTTAATATAAATAGAAAAAAAGAAGAGAGCCTAAGATCACTTGTAAAATGGGCCTCATTGGGTATGCACTTTTGATAGTGCCAGTCACGACAATTTATTTTCAAATAAATAATAACAATAATAAAATATTGAGCACATTATAGACTAATATGCATAAAAATAATTAGGCAAAATACAAAAAAACTAATATATGATTTCATCAAAGTAAAGATACAATTGCACATCTTCACTTTTTTTTATCTGCTAGCTCGTAATTTTTTTTTATTAATCTAATTTATAAATCATTTAAAGCAACTTATATAATCAATATTAATCTTGATTTATATTATATAATCATGTAAATTTCTTATATTATATTATATAATGAATTTAAATCTAATTTATTCTTATAAACACAGTTCAATAAGATGAAATCTATTTTATTTATATTGTAAATTAATTTTTTAGTTAACATGACGTTTTTAATAATATAATTAATAGATTAAAAAGATAAAAAAAATATATATTATTTTTTATTCAAGGTCTATTTAATATAGTTTTTAGTTTCATATCAACGCAAGGTTAAAATATTTCTTGCTTTTCTAATAACTGGATATTTATTTTATTTTGTATTTAAATTTTATAATTATCCCTTTATATATAACTTATTAGTTTTTTACAAAATATATAAATTAATTATATATTCTTAAATTTTTTACTTTTTTAGTCAACTTTAAATTTGCTTGAGTTTTTTTAGTTATATATATATATATAGTCTTTATAATTAGGTTTTTTATCATTTTATTTTTTATATTTGTTTTTTATTTAATTGATTTTTTAATATTTGTTATGTTGAGTATGTATTAGTTTAATAAAACATTTAATGTCAGTTTAATAAAATATTTAACTAATAATTTATTTTTTATATTTTTCTTTTGACTTAATTGAATTTATATTTTTTTATACACCGTGACTACTTTTTCATCCGTGTCTTCCAATGATGCCGAAAATGAACCAAAAGCTTTAACGAGATTCGTTTGTCTATCTCTAACTATCCAGTAGAAAAAAACAAAAATCTTAAATTTAAAGGATACAATCTTAGATCTGAAGAAGCAACATCCTTGGAATTGTATTGTCAGAAAAGAAAAGTTTGGAGAAAGAAAAAGGTTTGAATTCACATGTGTTGTTACCTCTTAACTATGTTAATGCTGAATTCACATCGGTGACCACATTGTCTTTGTTGAAACAATATAGAAACTGAATTTCTAATTAAGAGTTTTAGTAGATGGAAAACACCTTATTAATTCTATTTAAGGCTCAGTTAATATATATATATATATACACGTGTGTGTATGTGTGTATTCAAAATCTTCTCTGACAGCAGCTTTGAGGTGCAGAACTGTCACAGCCAAGTAGGTATGAGCAGTAATGTCTACCCAAGATTCTCTATAGAGACATGATGCACAACTATCACCGATTCCCATTGTTGGTACTAGTTTTTGTTTTCCCCACTAAAGTTAGGTAGCTCCGTCAATGATTGGAGCAACAAGGAAACTTCTATTTTATATTTTATAAACATATTATTCATTTATTTATTTTAAAACGGCCTTCCTGTTACATGAATAACTGGTTGACTTGCAGCAGGATCATCTAAGGGTAGAGCTAGCTGCATTCTTTGGGGCTGTCTATAAGATATTGTAAACCTAGGGCCATATTATTGTATTGCACAAATTTGCTTCGTCACTTCAAGCATCATCATAAGTAAAAATGCATCTGTTCCTAAGAACTACATTTTTACTACACAAATCAACTATGACATGCTTAAGATATTTACTGTCTATCTAAAAATTCTCAGTTGTCTAGCTAACTGTTTTAAGATTAGCTAAAAAGGCAACCACCATTTTAATTTATCAGTATCTCTATTGCATGTAAAAGCCTTTTTAAGGTCTTCTTGCTAATGCTAATCCTCTCCAAGTTTCAACATTCTCAATTGGGTCTTATGTCCAACCTCGTGACCAAAAACAAAAAGAATGGATGAATAGATTCCCGAATTCTGTCTCTGCAACATTGTGATTTGAGTATGAAATATGAGCTTAATGCAAACACAGAAACATATAATTTAAACTTAATTGAATTTGTTTGTACATGCAATAAGCAACTCATTGTTTGATGCACTTTCAATTGTCATCCATAAAAAGTACAGAGAAGCAAGAAAATTTAGTCTGAAGTGAGCTGCAATTGCTATTCGTTTTGCCAACTCTACCTCAAACATTAAAGAACAACAGGGACGGAAAAACTAAATGTTGAACACTCCCCGTAAACCAAGTTCATCATTATTGACTAAGGTGAAATCATTATGTAAAAAAAAAATACCATCTTGGATTTGAGAAACTGGATTGGCTTTACTCAATCAACGAGCTGCGATGGAAGTGACAATTTGAGTAGCTTCTATATCTAATCCAGAAGAAGTCAAGGATCTCTCCAGTCTCGAGGAAGATGGTTGAGTGAGAAGGGAGAGACTAAGTACAATTTCTGCTAAGGTTGGTCTGGACAAAGACTTGTCTGCAGTACAATTCACTGCCAAGGAGGCCAAGCTGAGAGCATAATCAATAGGATAATAATTTTCTAACTTAGGATCCATCCATTTTCTGAGCCTCTCCTCTCTATTCTCTTCTTGATCAAAGATCTTCCAGATTTCCTTCCACAGCATAACCACCTCACCATTATCTTTGGTTGTCATGGCTTTCTTGCCAGTAAGTAATTCTATCAGAACCACCCCAAAAGCAAATACATCTATTTTTGACATCATGGGGTTGGTAAAAGTTCTGGCCATGGAAAAATTTGCTATCTTGGCCTTGAAGTTAGAGTCAAGAAGGATATTACTGCTGGTGATGTCCCTGTGGACTATTCTTGGATAAGCATGTTCATGCATGTACTGCAGACCCATGGCAACATCCACTGCTATGCTTATCCTCTGGCACCATGTAAGCGTGGTCCTTGAGTTTGATGTCTCTGAACAAGACTTGGCGAAAAGCCAGTCATCAAGAGACCTATTTTCAGCATATTCATAAACCACAAAACAATTTCCATCATTGTCTGATGAGACACCCATTAGTTTCACCAGATTTCCATGGCTCACCTTCTGCAGAATTTTCAGCTCCTCCGTGACATCTTCCTTGAATCTTTTTATTGCTAAAACCTTCCCGTCTATGTTAGCCTTGTACACTGATTCCCCAATCTTGCACTGCTCACTGAGGTTCATGGTAGCTTCCAAGATTGCACCAGTTTCATACATGGTAGGCTTACTTACGTAGCCTGAAACTCCAGAAAGTAGTTTATCTACAGTTTCAGCTGATGAGGCACTGCTATTCAAACTCTTCATTTTCAGAAAACATACATACACCAGTAATATTGCTGAAACCACAACCAGTAGTGTGCATCCCAGACTGATACCAATTATGACTGGAAGACCAATTCTGTGTTTTCTTCCATCTGAAGGAGATTGAATAAGATCTGGCAAGCGTGTAACTGGGATCAAAACTGGAAGGTTGTTTGCGGCAGTGAAGTTTTGACCATAATTGTTTTCACTTAATATGTCCTCTGGTGAAGCACCAAACTTGTTGCTTACGAGGGAAACATTGTCACTGGGTTGCCACACGTGAGTGATCAGGTACTTTATCCCTCTGTCAAGCTGGTTCTTTGAAGGACACTTGCAGAATAAAGGAATTACAACTTGGATGCCTACTGGCAAAGTATATGGACTTAGACTGGGGTTTAAATCCATCACTACATGCCAATTTGTGAGATTCTGGTATGAAGTGGTTGAAATAAAGTAGAAGCTATCACCTGGGTTGATTTCATAGGAGATATTGGCGAAATAGCGGTTTCCAGTGCAGCCACAGGTTACTGGTATCAGTAAGACTTGGCCTGGAATCAACTTGTCTTCCTCACTCTCTATGTTGCTGGCTCTTGCAATTTTCAAAGGACTCGTGTCAAATATATTAGATACGCTGGTCACACTCAAAAAATTTGGAGACTGAGTTATGTATGTCACATAGGTTTCACACGAAGGAGGTGAATCGGAAGGGCATGAAAAGTTTGTTCCATTGGTCTGTTCTGATTGAGCTGCAATACAAGTGAAAAACAGGAGTACAACATAAATAATCTGGGCACGGAGAGAAAGAGAAACAAACAAGGCAGCCATTGATGTGAGGTTGTGATCAAATGTAAGTTGAGGTAGTCTACTGTCAGTGGCAATCGTCTCTGTTGATATGTAGAGTTCTTTGTCAATAAAAGTATCATTTGGTATAATATAAAAATATGGTCCTGTTTGTTTCATTAGCTTTAACTATATTTCCTTTTGGCTGTCCGAATCCTAGACACAGTGGACACGTCAATATTTATATTAGACAAATTGTATGAACTTCATGCGCATGATATATAAAAAATTGGCAATAGGGTACTGTAATGTCAAATCAAAGCTTTGGACGGCCAGTTAATGTTCCTACCAGTTCTATCTATGCACGATGTTAGCCAGCAAGCCGACACCAAATCACCAACTAAACTTGCTGATATCTTGGGATATGGGTAGGTTTGCTCAGACTTACCAAGACCATTATTAGCGACTGTAATTTACACATGATTCAACATAGTAATAAAAGGAATAGACTTCGAACTAACTAAAACGCTTATCAAATGTTGTTATCAGATGAAATATCAAATGATACTATCAGATGTGACTTATTAAACGAAATTATAGAGTAAGTTTAAGGAAAGAAAAGTTCGGAAGAAGTTATAAGAACTGAAAACAACATCGGATAAGGCGAAAGGATAGGAACCAACAATTTCACACCAAAGGAACAAAACTGATTCTGTGTAAGTTTAATAATGCAAAATTTACGATGAGTCATAAAGAGCTTGGAGGATCTCTAATGCAAAATTTCACACCCTTTTATAATAATTTACCATTTAATATCTACTAAATTTTGCTCAAATAATAATCTCTTATAACATCCATATTTTTATAATTTTATTTATGTTTCATCTTTTTAAAATTTAAAAATTGATTTAATTAATATAATGAAATACCACATTTTATTCTTAATCAATAAAAAAAAGATAATCATGACTAAGCAAAAGGAAAAATGTCATTAGCTGCAGTTTACACTCTTTCTTTTGGAGTAAGCATCCTCTAACAGAACAGTGATTCAAAATCATGTCAGACATTTAATTTTAAAGATAAAATCGGAGATAAACAATATAAAATAATGGGATTGTAGTTGCAGTAACGAACCTGTATATCATTGACATTCTTTATATGTTCCCCATTTATGGAACATAGCCAAGTCTTATGCAATATAGTTTATCTTGGCAACACAAGCTCTTTAAAAAAATCATCCATTTACTCTTGAAAGTAAATCACCCATTTTGTCCTCAAATTGTTACCTTCCCTTCTAAATAGTCTTAGAAGTAACAAATAGTTTAATTAAGTTTTGAATACTTATTAATTTACTCTTTAAATTGATGTATTAGAGTAAAGTCCAAGAACCCATTTGAAGGTTAGTTTTTCAACATTTAATGCATTACTTACATAATTTCTAATGCTTTTAAGTAATTTTCCTTACTCTAAGAACCATTGACGAGAGAACAATATTTCATGGACCAAAGTGATGATTCACCCAAATGCCGTCCGTATCTGTTTCTCTTAACGTTGTTCCGCCACCCTTTCTTTCACCACCCGAGTGCATCCCTTGTTTATTCATAACTGAAATTTGTAACCAAATACTTTCGTAAGAAAAATAAAAGGAATTGAAAATTGCCACAAGATAACCAATAACAATTAAAAAATGATAATTATTAGATGCCCTGCAAATTGTATAAGTCAGCAGGCGACTGAATGCAGGTTTCCACACGTTAAACAAAGAGCTTGATTGAGTGTATACAACGAACGATTTCGTAGCCATAAGAATAAAGGCCCACTTCTGAGTATCAACCCACGTCCTAGCCTACATAAGATATTTAGAAATCTAATTGTTTAATGTCACTTTAGGTCCCTATTTTTGCCCAGAATCTCAAATAGATCCCCTTCTTTTTTTGACGTCTTAATTGGATCCTTATTTTTGTAAAATTGAATTAAATAAAGGTTTTCCGTCAAATTGATCAAACGTGGTTAAAGAGGGTGTTATATGGCATGCTGACAGTGTAGTTTTTATTACGTGACATGTTGACAGTATACATGTGTAAGGGAATTTGGCATGCTGACGTGGCATGCTAACACCCTGGTGGTCGGCCACTTGGCCTGGTGGTCGGCCTGGTGCTATTGAGACTGACCGAACAGAAACCGAACGGTCTTTAACACAAGTCGTCAATGTCATCAATGTCTTGTTCAAGAACAAACCGAATGCTCTTTTGACACAAGTCGAATGGTCATCGATGTCATCAATGTCTTGTTAATGAACAAACCATCGGTCTGATGGTCGGCTACTCGGTCTAGTGGTCAGCCTGGTGGTATTGAGACTGACTGAACATAAATCAAACGATCTTTAACACAAGCCAAACGGTCATCAATGTCTTGATAAGGAACAAACCATTAGGCTGACTATCAGACTGAATGGTCAACCACCAGACCGACTGGCCGACCACCTGGCCAACCATCAGGCCGACCACCAAGGTGTCAGGCTAACCACCAGACCGAGTAGCCGACCACAAGGGTGTCAGCATGCCACGTTAGCATGCCAAATTCCTTTATACATGTATACTGTCAGTATGCCATGTAATACCTTCGTTAACGGCGTTTGATCAATTTGATGGAAAGCCTTTATTTGATTCAATTTTAAAAATAGGGACCTATTTGAGATTTGGGATGAAAATAGGGACCTAAAGTGACATTAAACCAAATCTAATAAATACAGCAACCTAAACTTTTGTAGTCAACCTCACCGTCTAAAACAACCTCCACTGTTGTTTTCAGGATTTTAAATTATAATCCCAATTCCGATTGCTGTCACCACAATCCTTGACATTGCAGAAAAATACATACTAATGCGTGACAGGAGTTGTTGTCATGGAAATAAAACAATTATGAAATTTTTTTAAAACTTGTTGGTCACCTGTAAGAGTGTGTGCTGAGATTTCATGTGCGAAGGAATTCACATCCATCGTATAGGCCGATGGATAGCTCTAGCCCCCATTTTAAGCAAAAGAATTAGAATAAATATTATAAACTCTTGTGAGATCCGCAGAGCTGACAGTCCATTCATGACCCTGCAATACAAGTGGAAGAACCGTATTTATTTCCTCACAACTCTCTTCTACTGCTGCAGCCTCTCTTCGTCTCCCCTCTTTCCAGAGACTCTTTACTAGCAACTCTTTGGTGGCAGAGTCAGGCACTAAACCAGAATTCTTCATGTCTTCAAAGAGCCTCCATGCTAGTGCAGCTCTATTTGACTTGCAATAACCTTGGATTAATACCTTAAATAAATAAGCATCTGGCTCTAGACCACTCTGTCTAATCATTGCAAAGAGCTTTTGTACTGTTTTTATGTCCCCAAGCTGTGAAAAGTAGAGCATTAGGCCTGAAAATGTCTGGATATCTGGGCAAATACCATTTAAAATCATGTCATCAAGCATATCCAAGGCATCGGAGTTTCTTCCACACTTAGTCAATGTTCTTAGAAGAGACGAATACAAAAGCATCAGGTTTACATTTGATATGGGACCGCAAAGTATTCGATCGTCATTGAAAACCTTCATAGCAGCATCAGCATTTTTTGAAATCCCATAAAAGTCAATGATCAGCCTGATGGTGTTGAATGGTAGTCTCATTCCCTCCATTCTGATCTTGGAGATGAGTGTATTAACCAAGTCAGTACGTCCATGGCGTGCAAGTAGGGTCATGATTCTTTGTACCGTGTATATGTCATGAGTAAATCCACTTTGATTAGCAACCCAGCAGAAGAAACTCCATGCAGCTTCTGGTGTTTTGAAATTTCTAAGCATCTTGCAGACCAACCTTGTTGTCCACACAAAGTTTGCACCCTCTAGTGCTGCTACCTCATCAGTATTCCAATTCCGCAAGGCACTGGCCAAAGCCCGTGGGTCCAGCCATGGTTTTAAATGAACTCCATCAACAAGATCACATTGACTAGCATCATTTATATTCTCGTCTTCAACCTCATTCTCATTCTCATCATCATCCCCGTCACCACCATCAACAGAATAACTTACACTACCGACTCTCTCATCTGGCAAAATTCCTCGCAGTAATTGCTCCTTATCTTCAAGAATTCCTTCCTCTTTCATCTTGTGCAGCAACAAACTCACCCCTCTACTAGGAAGTATTCCATCAACCTGCATTTCATCAACTAAAATTTTCACTTCATCAAACCGTTTGCTACCTACAAAACCCTCTAGCAGAACGGAGTACTGCTTCAAAGTGCGTTTGATCCTCATCAAAGGCAACAGATTAAACACCTCCAATGCTTCCGATAACTTCCGGGACTTCACAAGGTGCTCGATTATTATAGTGCAGCTCCTGCAATTCGGCAGAGACCCTTCATCAATCATCCCCTGAAAAACTCGTACAGCCTGCGAGTCCTTACCCATTTGAGCATAGAGAGCCATAACAATATTATATGATTCAGTGCAGAGATGGTTGCTCTCGAGTGTATACTGTTCCCACACTTGAAGGACAGTGTCCAGGTCCCCAGCTGCAGCATGCCACTGCATGAGATTCATGAAGCTGATCCGAACGGTGCCGAATCGGTTGGATTGGATATCATCGATGAGGGATTTGAGCGCGGAGCTTCTACCAGCCTTCGCAAGAACAGTTGCAAGTGCATGGAGCGTGTGGTGGGTGTGGGAAAAATTGGAATTTTTTTCAAGGGCATGAACAAGGGAAAGAGCGGAATCGGCAGAGGGGGAAGAACGAATGGCATGAGTGAGCACGAAAGAGTCAAAAAGACGGTGGTTTGTGAGAGAGGGAAGAGAGGAGTCGGGGTTTTTAGAGCGTAGAGTGAGTCTAATGGAGTCAATGAGTTTGGCACGTTTGAGGTAGTGAGAAACTTTTGTGGGAAACGGTTCGCGACGACGGCCATATGGACGAGCTTGCACTTGCGAGCTTAACCTGTTCAACAGGTTAACCTCGCAAAAGAACGACCTCAAGTGTATCCGCATTCAGCACTGCCAAGGTTGTTTGAGCTTACAATTCATAATCCAGGAACCGTTACTATTCTTCGTCGGGGTGACACAAATAATCAAACACTTGGTGTGCGAGGCCGAGAATGAGCCGATACACGGGGCAAACGAATTACACAAACCAGGTTCAGCGGGCTCAAATATTTCTTTCTCGATTGGTGTGCATGAAAAATCCAAACCTCTTTTACCAGGCCCAACGATAATGGGACATCCGTGCATTCTGTTTTTGCAACTGCTTCCTGCACCCCCATCAAATATGTAAAATACCAAAAGTAACTTTATGGCTTATTTAATTGGATAATGATATTTAGATAACATTTTTTTGACAACATTTGAGCATTGTGGAGTAATTTTTGACCAATCACAGATTGACACATAATCAATGTTTAAATGTTGTCAAAAAAATGTTATCTAAATATCATTATCCTATTTAATTAGATCCTTTTTCTTTTCACCTCCTTCTCCTTCCCTGTGCAGCCTTGTGTTCTCCCTTCTACCCACTACGTGGATAGTTGTATTTTCTCTTCTCCTATAAGTATGTTGTCTTTTGTTGAAATTTTTGGCATACGTTTGGAGTATTGGAGAGGTTTGCGGTCGTGTGGGAAAGCCCCTAAAATGGAAATTCTGAAATGGAATCGAAAATTCAACCTCAATTTAATTATGATCAAAATTTGATTGAGTCACCTTGGTCAAATTTAAGTCAAATTCAATGAAGATAGTTATTGTCAAATTTAATAGAATTGGTTTGATTAAATTTTAGCTTAAATTTTAGTTGAATTTAGCTAATTAGGTCTTGATCTTAAATGTGTCAAATTCAATATAGTTAACATCAATCCTTGTTTCAATCAAAATTTGATTGAATCAACTCCAATTGAAAATCGACCCGAATTAAAATTTAAGATTGATTGAATCGACGTTTATCAAATTAAATGATAATTTTAAAGACTTTCAAATAAGTAAAAAATATAAAATAAAATAGTTTTAAGTTAATTAGTAATTAATTGAACTACAACTTTAAAGATTTTTTTTAAACTAAACTATAAAATTGATGGAATTTAGATTTTAATCTAAACATTTTTAACATTTTTTATATAGTAAAGTATAGTTAATTGATAGTTGGATATAATTCAGTTATTTTTTTTCTCCGTCTTAGTAAAAATGAATGTAAAAAGTTGTACATTTTGACAGTATAGAGACGTAAGAATGTAATATATGGGTGATGCCATTATAATACAACGAAAAATTTTGTTGCTAATAAAAAAATATGAATGGATCCACTTGTATAAATTAATTTGAAATGTGTAAAAAGAACAAGTGAGAAGATGAGAAGAAAGAAAAAGACGAAGATGAGGTGACAAGAATCATAGAGGCAATGACAGAAGTAGAAATGATAGTGAAAGTGACTGAGTGAGGTGGAAAAGGAGAAAGAGTATAGACGCGACCATGAATGATGAAAAGAAAAAAAAAATTAAATGAAAGAAAAAAGAAGAAGAAAAAAATAAATCACAATATTATTTTTATTTTAAAATAATTTTTTAATATAATTTATTTTTCAAGTTATTTTTGGTATTTCCTTGTATATATATTCTAAGGATTTGTGAATTAAAGATTTCTATTAATCTTTAACGATGCGGTAAGTTTAATTTCAAACATTATATAAGAGGGATAGTTCAAGGTTTAAGACTTATACTAACCATTTTTTTCTATCACTCCTTAGGGTATGCTTTGTATTAGTTTTATATCATTGATTATGATGTTCTAATGTATTTTTTATTCAAATATATTATTTAAACGTTTGACTATATAAACTTTCAAAATGGAAACAATGTTGTTTTTAGTTATTTATCTTTTAATTTATTTTTTCTTCTTTTAAAGAAAGCATACCAATCAATTAGATGGTTGTTGGCTATATTGTCTAAACAATAAAACACGCCATTTTAATTTAATAGATTCTAAAAAAATATACTTATCATATTTATTAAAAAAATTAATATTAACACAAATTTTTATTATAACTTACGAATATTCTATGTAACGTAATAATTAATATTTATAATCTGAGATTTAAATTGAAAAAAAAAACTTAATTTCTCTGAAAATTAATATCTTACATACGTTATTGGCACTAAAAATGATTTATTAAAATAAATAAATTTTATAACATTTGGTATATATATATATATATATATATATATATATATATATATATATATATATATATATATATATATATATATATATAATTGATCTCATATACTTGTTTCTGGCTGTGTCCCTCGCACGCTTGTATTACCACGTAGTTCATTTGATTTTAGAAAAAAATTAAAAAGACCTTCATATATTACTTAGATAGAAACATTATTACAAAAGTAATATATTATACATTTCTACTTACATAAAGTTAAATATCTGATATAGAAAAAGATGCTCTGACATTTTTAGAATTAGTTAGTAAATATTTTCATATTTATTCTCCGTAAGATTGTTATTTTAGGATTAAATTTTCATTAGATATAAAAAAAATTATTTATACATTGGTAAATAAATAAATAAATAAATAGACGTTGTGTTTCATTCGTTGCTATCACAAGACAACATTTTCTTTCTTCTAGTATGCAAAAGAAAATTTCTGAAATGAAAGAAAAATATGATACATGATGTCATTTTAAAAGCAATAATAAAGTATTCCAGTATTACTACAGAACAAAATATGTTATATATGGTGCGATATTGTTAAGAAATAACTTTTTTTTTTTAAGTATTTTAGGGATTTGATTTCTTATATTTTCATATATAGAAATTATTCATTCTTCAACTAAAGGTTTAATTGATTTTTTTTTTACTTAGTTTCACTGTAATGTGTTAATTTGGTTTTATTTTTCAAAAAAGTTTCAATTTTGTACATATCTAGTATAATTTGTTTCAATTAAGTTTTTTCTATTAAACACGAGTAAACAGAGTTAATTGTTTTGTGATATGACAAAAAAGTATGATAACTTAACATTATCTTAGTATATTGTTTGTGATGTATAATTAAGGTTTACAATTGGAAAAAAAAAGTTAATCTTAATATAATTAATGTTTTCGAGAAAGAAAAATGAATTTGAACATTTGTCACAAAAGATTATTGGGGTTTCGAAGGGCATTTGGGGATTTTAATTCAAAATAAGTAAAATTCAATTCAAAATTCTACTTTTTAATGGGAGCAAATTGAATTTATTAATATTAGTTTTTACAAACTTCATTAAGATGTTCAAATGTAACAACAATATATCGACGAACGATGTCATATTTATTAACAATAATACAGCTAAAATTTAAGTATAGGTCTGAGGTTACGTTGTAAAAATTGAGAGTTTGATATTCAATTGATATCAGCTGGATATATATATATATATATATAGAGAAAGATAATTATATAAAAAGAAAAATACTAAGTAGGTTTTATTTCTATATATATATATATATATATATATATATATATATATATATATATATATATTAAAAGTAATAATTTAAAAATACCAACTGTGTACCCAATAGATAGATGGTGCAATATGGTATAAAGGGGAGGTTTTATTTTGGACAATAATACTTTAACAATTCTTTTTAATAATTTTTTTATAAAGGATACGTGTCACAATTCTATTGGTTTGTTTGAATTTATTCTAAAAAAATATTTGAAACGGACCAATCACAAACTACTACGTATGTGTTGTCAAAAATTGTCAAAAAAGACTTATTAAAGAGACCTTTTCCATTTTTATTTTCTTAGGAGTTGATAAAGACCAAGTCAGGGATGATAAAGAGAGGGAATTAAACGCAATTGGTTTTCCCTACTAATAACGACTCCGAAGTGTTCAGCCATATCCATATCCTCAGCTTTCATATTATCAGGTAGTTCCCAAGCTGAAGTGATAGAGTAAGAGAGCCAGAGGAAGGATAAGGATAATGATATTTAGACAATATTTTTTTACAATATTTGAACATTGATTACGTGTCAATCTGTGATTGGTCAAAAATTACTCCAAAATAATGTTTATGATTATTATTATTGATCGTGGAATAATTTTTGACTAATCACAGATTGACACGTAATCAATGTTCAAATGTTATAAAAAAATGTTGTCTAAATATCATTTTCAGATAATGCTTGCCAAACCAAATGCAATGCCTGGGCACATTCTCCTTCCTGCCCCAAATGGCACATACTCATAGTTGTTCCCTTTGAAATCCACGCAGTTACCTTCAAACCTCTGTGGGATAAACCTCTCAGCATCACTCCAATATTCAGGATCTCTTCCAATACTCCATGCGTTTATCATAACTCTCGTCTTTTTCGCTATTTCGTATCTACCAAGCTTTCTTACTTCACTGCATTCTCTAGGGAGCAACAAAGGAGCTGGTGGGTGTAACCTCAACGTTTCTTTCATCACCAACTTCAAATAATTAAGCTCCTCTACATCACTTTCATCAATTCTTTTCTTTTCTCTAAATGCTTCTCTTATCTCACTTTGTGCTTTCTCCATCACTCTTGGGTTTTTCACTATTTCTGCCATGATCCAGTCCAATACTGACGCTGAAGTATCAGTTCCCGCCACAAATATATCCTTTGGTCAAAACATTCAAAAATTTTCAAAAACATTCAAAATTGTATAACTTTGTCGTAATTTTGTGCGCAAAGGAAAATAAGGAGATAAACACGTACTGTCACATATATTAGATTTAGGAGACAAGTGTTCAGCGTATTTACTAACCAATATCAAAGCTTTGATTTGTGTCGTCGTCATCTTGAAGTCGGGATTCTCATTTTGTTGAATTCTGAGAAGAACATCGACAAAATCCTCATCCTCCACTTCAACGCCGTCTTCTTTTGCCTTTTTTCGTTTTTCTTCATGTTCTTTGACAACGTTATCCAATACCTCGTCAACCTGCTTCTGCAGATTCTCCAATTTTGCCCTCTTCCCAGTTATGAAATGTATGAATTTCAACGAAGGAAAGAGATCGACAAAACCAAATCCTGCCGCTTCTTCTATCACTCTTCGCATCAGAGGCACGACAAATTCTTGGTCCTTATATTTTCTACCAAAAGCTGCCCTGAAAACAAAATCACTTATCAAGGAGTAAATTTTATCAGTAAGATTGATGGTGAACCTGCTGATTTTCGAATTGAATCTATAAACTTTGCTGTCTCCTCTTCTCTGATGAAAGAGAAGGACTTGACCCTTTTGGCGCTAAGAAGCTCCAACGCATATTTTTTTTAGGACGATCATATTTTGACAACTTTTTTTATAACGGAACACGTGTCATTATTTTATTGATCTATTTGAATTTATGTTTAAAAAATATTTAAAACAGACCAATCATAAACTGCCACGTATGTGGTGTCAAAAAGTTGTTAAAAAAGTGTTGTTAAAAGAAGTTTTTCTTTTTTTATTTGTCTCGAGTAATCACCGTATGGAGCAAAAACAATATTCTTTCCTCCATAGGACAAAATGTCACCGAAAACAAATTGAGGCCTCTGCACAAAAGCAATATCATTCGTTTTCATTATTTCCTTGGCCAAGCCGGGGGAGGATGCAACCACTGTAGAAATTTCACCAAGTTGGAGGTGCATGAGAGGTCCATATTTAAGAGCAAGCTTGTAGAAAGCACGATGTGGAAGTGAACCTGCTCCTGATAGTTGATGCAGGTTGCCTATGAAAGGTAGCTTCTTTGGAACGGGGGGGAGTTTCTGAGAGTCGTTAGGTTTTAGCTTGTAATATTTTGCAAACCAATTCCATAGAAAGAAAAGGGAGATGACAATAACCAAGAAGTTGGCTTCAGCTTCCATGGCTTTATAGGTTACAGTCTGTTAAGTGTTTGTGTTGTTTGCCATGGCCTGCTTCCTATTTTATAGAATTTTCGATCCGCTTCGACAACAATTTCACTTTTTTTTTAATGGAAGAACAATAGTTTGGGCGTTGAAATTCCGTGAGTACCTGTTAGTTTTTCTACATTTTACCTAATATCTACAAAATATAAAAAATAAAAATAATAGGAAAATAATCAATTTATATTTTAACTTCGATATTTTCACATTTTCTTTCAATAGCCTGCCTCTTTTTTATAAGGAAAATAAGGAAAATGATATTTTGATACCAATTTTTTGACACCATTTTGACACTGCATACATGTCAAAATGTGATTGGACGATTTCAAATTTTAAAAAAAAAACTTTGATTTTTTTCTTCTAAATATGCCCTTCTCTCAGTTTTTTTTAATTTGAAATTATCCAACCACGTTTTGACACGTATCCAGTGTCAAAATAGTGTCAAAATATCATTTTCCTTTTTATAACTCTTGTTTAATGAGATGTGTCCACATCCCAGAAAAATCTTATTCCATAGCATTGACATGTATTTACAAGAACAAAAGTCTTTTCTTATGAGCCTTATTTTTCGCATTGCATGCATATGAAAATTTCCATTCAGTTAGGCAGGCTAACATTATTACATATATAAATTGATATATAAATTAATCGGAACTATCAGTTCATATTTCATAACTTAAATTTAAAAAAAAAAACACTAGTTTTTCTTACTTAATTAAGAAACTTTTATAATATATAACACACTACACTTACCTCAAGCTAAGTAACTCTAAAAAAACTTACAAACCACATAACATTGATCAAAGTGAGTCTTTAAAACTATTGATCAACAAAGAACTAATAAAAAAAAACACACATATGAAATAACTCTTGTGTATGGCATGTAACTAAGAATTAAAGGAAAAATGAATAGAAATTTATTTATTCTATAAAAAAAATTGATCGATAAATAATGGAAAATGTATTACTCTGATCTTCTAAATATTTCTTAATTGTCAAACAAATTATTTAAGAGTAAAAACAATCTTTAAGAGAAGGAAATGAAACTCAAAATGAGTTTTAGAGATATGAGCATTGTTTTAGATAATGAGACTAATTTATAAAATTATATTATATCACATTAAAATATTTTAACATAAAAAAGTATTTGGTCTCATTATTTTAAAATATTTATCAACTCTATACTTTATATTCTTATAATCACATTTTATTAAAAAAATAATATTAACACAAAATTTTATTATAATTTATGAATATCCTATGCAACGTAATAATTAATATTTATAATCTGAGATTTAAATTGAAAAACATCTTAATTTCTCTGAAAATTAATATCTTACATACTATTTTAGTTATTGGCTCTAACAATGATTTATTAAAATAAATAAATTTTATGGCATATATATATATATATATATATATATATATATATATATATATAATTGATCACATATACTTGTTTCTGGTTCGGTCCCTCGCATGCTTGTATTACCACGTAGTTCATTTGATTTTAGAAAAAAAAAATGAATAAAGGCCTTCATATATTACTTGGATAGAAACATTATTACAAAAGTAATATCTTATATTTTTCTATTTACATATATTTAAATATCTGATAGCAGTGACATTTTTATAATCAGTTAGTAAATATTTTCATATTTATTCTATGTAAGATTATTATTAATTTACGTTGATTAAATTTTCATTAGATTTTAAAAAATTATTTATACATTGGTAAAATGCGAAATCAACGTTGAGAAATTTGGGTTCACTTTTCGTCTGGTTCGAAAAGTCATCTTACCTACTGAGAGAAAGTCTTTTATAGAGTGGACTTGGAAAAAACATGTGGTTGTAAAATGCTGTATATCTATATACTATTTGGCGGTAATTATATATCCATTATTTTCTAACATAGTTAAATTGATGTAGATTTTGTCACTGTACAGGAATATTTTGTCATTCTTCAGGATTTAAAAAGAAAACATAAAGTTTCATTTTACTTGATTTTCTCTCTTTCAAAAATTTTATATATGAAATTTTTTCATATACTTTTTATTATATATATATATATATATATATATATATATATAATATTTGTTTTTAAATGCTACACATTGAATTTAAAGATATCCTATCATATTCACAAAATTAGACAATGTACGTATATTTAATATTTTACTAAGTATTAGAAATGAAAAAGTAGCATAGAATATTTAAAAAATAAATAAATAGATGTTGTGTTTCATTCGTTGCTACTTTTCGTCAGGAGACAACATTTTCTTTCTTCTAGTATGCAAAAGAAAATTTGTGAAATGAAAGAAAAATATGATACGTGATGTCATTTTTATAGCAATAATAAAGTATTCCAGTATTACTACAAAACAAAATATGCTATATATGGTGCGATATTGTTAACAAATAACTTAAACATTTTTTTTTAAGTATTATAGGGATTTGATTTCTTATATTTTCATATATAGAAATTATCCATTCTTTAAATAAATTTCAGTTTTTTAAATCACGTTTTGGTGAAAAAAAGTCACAAATACATAATATATATATATATATATATATATATATATATATATATATATATATATGATTGTTTATTTGCATATAAAACGTATATTAGGAGGAATTGATAAATTTTTAGTTTTATTTTGTTTGAATGTATACCTTGATTTTGGAAAGGTATTTGATGAAATTTTTTACTTTATTATTTGAGTTTATGAAAATATAGATGAATTTTACAGTTTTTAGTTTATATATTATGATCTTCATATCATATTCTACTAGTAGATTATATTGTCTTTTTTATTGACTAAACAGTCACTTTAATATCATATTGACATTAATAATTATTAGTTTAGAGGAAAACATAATTACAAAATATACTGTAATTAAATCATTACTAATTCAAAACTCAAAACTATAAATATGTATTTGAAATAAGAAGCTAAATATTGTATTTTAATTACTATAACTATCGAACACCGACTGACATTAAAATATCTATACATATTCAAATTAAGGAAAAAAAGACAAAATTTTGAATCCACATAACTCAAAAAATTCATAACATATCCTATAAACGGAAATATACATAATATTAGATAATTTTAAATTTTGAATATTTTCTAATTAATTCTATAGGAACGAAGAAAGTCCAATTATACTTATCACCAAATTTAAAATACATTGTAGCATGAAAACATAGTAAGAGAAATTGCTTTTTAAGAAGTCAAAATATATTTATTAACACGAAAAATATTGCACATATATAGTTCATTTTCTTTACATGTCCATATTTTGTATATTACTTTCTAAAAAATAGAAAACATCTTATGAAGGAAATCAATTATTCTTATCGTAAATATAAAAAAAATAATCAACTATTAATTGTAGAGATATTCAAGTAGTTACAAAAAATATATCATAACTAATAATTATAGCATATGTATAGTTCATGTTAAAATATATTCTAATAATTATAGCATATTCTAATCATTTTCTCCAAATTTTGATTCAGGAGTGTGTCTTTCCATAAACTTTCTTTTTTTTTACTTCTCCATGTAACTCAACTTCCTTTAAAGCGAAATATTAGTAGATTCTTTTAAGTTTGGATCATCAGCCCAATAAGATCGCCCATGTAAAAAATAGCTCAATATCAGAATCTACGATGTTTATGTATTCTTCGAGGGTGTTGCTCCTCCCACCATCCAAAATGTTTCTGCATTTTCTTACTATTTTCTTTTATTTCAAAAATATTCTATATTTCTTTACTATTTTTTTTATTCCAAAAATATCTTACACCTTCCCATTATCCTTAGCAATCTTTCTCTTTCTCTCTCGTGCATGAGCATTGATTTGAACTTGTGATATATATTGCAAAATATAAAATTCAGAGGAAACTTCTACCACTACCATCTTATAAACTTAAAAGTTAGATGCAAATACAAAATAATAAACATAATAATATTAATAGTAAATAATAATATATTATTATTATATACTAACTTTATAATGATGAAATAACTAAAGAAATTTCAAATCTTTTACAAATAACTTTTCTTTTATATTTTAAGTATTTAATAATATTTTTATATTATTTATCTAATAAATTAAATACTTTATTCAAATTATTTGAGTCAAACATGTCGGTAAGTTAAAACATAATATAATGTTAAAAATTATAAATATTAAATGTAAAAAAAAAACACACACACACATATATAAACATTTTTCTATAAATTTAGAACAAAATTTTACCATTTATTAAGTAATGTGAAGAAAAACAAATATATTGAACAATAAAAATAAGATTGAATCAAACTTATTTAAGAGAATATATCACAAGTTCAAATCTAAGTCATGTAAATGCTCCATTAATACATAGAGAGAAAGAGAAAAATTATTGAAAATAGTAAGAAGGTGTAGGGTATTTTTGGAATAAAAAAAATAATAGAGAAGTATAAAATATTTTTGAAATAAATAAAAATAGTGAAGAGATGAAAGAGTACTTAGACTTTGTTCACTTCGAAGTAATTTACTATTCACGGTATACTGCGAGCGAGTAATTTAGAAAAGGTTTAATACCTATTTTGGTCCCTCCTTTGGGAGGGTTTGTTCAAAGTGGTCCCTCCTTTTTTCAAAAGTTCACTTAAGTCCTATCTTTTGCAAAAAGTGTTCAAAGTGGTCCTTTTTGCTAACGGCGTTAAGTTCAGTAACGGCACATGTGCCAGGTGTCTAATGTCTGATTATGTGGCATTGTTATTTGTTTTAATAAATATATATAATTGTGACGTGTAAATTATATTAATTAGGGTAAAATAAAGAAATGAATTAGGGGTAATTAGGGTTAGAAGATTGGGGTAATTGGAATTGGATTGTGATTGGGATCGGGATAGGGATTGCGAGCCATGGAGTTTGTCGGAGCTGGAGACGGAGAAGGACAGACACAAAATTGTTCCATTATAGTCAGTACCTTTCTGAGTTTCATTCTCATCTGGTTCCACAGAATCATCGACCACTATGTTTGGGTANTGGACTAAAATATCAAGAATGATCAGCATGTTCTGCACACATTTTTTCCATACATTTATTGGCATGTATCCATTCAGACCTGGATTAACATCGAACTGAGCAGAAACCACACTGAACAGAATTTCCAGCTTCTNTGCANGTGTCTTAGCAACTTTTGTTAGGAAAGTGAGNTGCTCAACCTGTTCAAANCTCCCAGTTCCCTTCCTTCCTCTAGCAGACACAACCTCTTTAAACTTCTTGTTAACAGCGTCCCATGTGATCTCACTAGGGTTTTTCATGAACTGTCTATCTAAAAATATGTCCTTCTATCTAAGCTTTTGGTCCCAAGCAAAGTGGAGGAGCTAGAAGCGGTGGGCAGCGTGGCGGGCCTTTGAGTAGGCGGTCTGGGCGGTGTTGAAAGGTAGAGGGCGGAGCCAGGACGGCGGCGACGGAGAGCCGGTCTTGGCCATGGATACGGCGACATAGTCGGAGGAAGAGATGTGAGTCTTTAGCTCTTGCAGGTACTCTTCAAAGTTGGAAGTTGTCACCTGCTTCACCCTTCATTTCGAGGACGACGTGCAGAGAGAACGACAGAGAGGACAACGTGCAGAGAGAACGGCGTCGTTTCTGCTTCGGATTTAATCCAACCCTAATCATCAAATCCCTAAATCCTTCTTTAATTCAACCCTAATTATATTTATTTACACGTCATCATTATATATTTTTTTAAAAACAAATTCCAATGCCAAATCAGCAGATGTTAGACACCTGGCACGTCTGTCGTTACTGAACTTAACGTCGTTAGCAAAAAGGACCACTTTGAACAATTTTTGCAAAAGATAGGACTTAAGTGAACTTTTGAAAAAAGGAGGGACCACTTTGAACAAACTCTCCCAAAGGAGGGACCAAAATAGGTATTAAACCTTTAGAAAATAACGTGTTCACTTTGACAGAATTGCGGGCGATGATTTGAACGTAATTGCGAGATTACTACACTGTTCATTCACCCGCTGAAATGCGAAGATTTGGAGGGATCAATCACGCAAAGTCTAAAATGCCCTCATCATTTTAAAGAATTCTGCGTTGTCCTCAACCACTTGCATTGAGCAATTTCACTGAGTATTCGCGAGACTACGCATTCAATAGTGCAAATTCCTGACGTTCTGCGTGATTCAGCCATGGAATAGTGAAGATGAAGAAAGGAGGTGATTGAATCAAAGAAAATGCAAAAGAAGAAGAAGAAGAAGAAGAAGACGACCTCTGAAAGAAGATGGATGTAGCTGTATCCGGTTACAGCACCAACGTATCCGGATACGCTTCTATGACAAACATCAACACCCAGTTGTATCCGGTTACAGCCGAGCGTATCCGGATACACTTCTATGACAAACATCAAACTCAGCAATATTCACGACGGTGGAGTTGCAGTGATGGACCACGGTGGACGATGCAGCGTTGGAAGGCGTCAGTTGGAACCCTGAAGGTGGACGACGCAATGACGATGAGATCTCCGTCATGGTGGACGATGCAAGGAGGACGAAGTTGTGCGTGACGATGGAGGGAGGTCTCCGTGGTGGTAGAGGATGCAGCGAGCATCACATGGAGGTTGATGGTGGTGAATGGACAGTAGCTCTATGACCGTGATAGCAGTGCACGAAGGAAATCTGTTTCATATTTTCTTCAGTGTGTAATATCTTTGATCTATTTCCTTCTAGCTTATTATGTCCACTTTGAAAAGAGGAGACACTATGTGGGAAAGGTTGGTGAAGGAGGAGACACTGATCTGTATTTCGAATGGAGTGATGCTTACTTGAAAATTGTAATACTGCATTTTTATGTTGCAACAACGGTGGGAGGTGATGAAGGAAGCACATGCAGAGCTACATTCAATGGGTTCTCCTTCACACTGTTGTTGTTTGTTTATGTTGTGCTTAGTTAAGATGATTAATTTTGTCTTCACAAAACCTTGCTTGGATTGGAGTTTATAATTAATTTCCTTGTTCATCAATTCCAATTACAGTTTTCTTTCTCTCTTGAAATTCTCTTGTCATTGTTTTTAAGATTGTTATAATTTATTGAATTAGTCACAATTTATTTAATAACTTCTTTTAATATCTTTTTTTTTTTTTTTTCAGAATACAAAGTTACTAATTAAATCTTAAATAATATGATATTGTTTCAATAATTATAAATGAAAATCTTCATGACAATGTAATACGTATAAGCACATACCTTATAGTTAGCTTTTCCTATAATGTCAAAAGGTACAATGAAATACATAAAAAAAAGTAAAAAAAAAGTAAATCTCAATGATAGAATATTAAAATAATTTTTAATTTACATAAAAATTAATCTAACTATAGTGTAACTTCTCTTTGATAGAATAGAAAAATATTACAATTAAAAATAAATTCATTTTACTAAAATAAAAATTTGGTTAAATATATTTTTTGGTCCTCATATTTGTACCCAAATCTCAAGTAGGTCCTCGTGTTTTTTTTTGTTCCAATTGAATTCAAATACTTGTTAATTTGAAGCAATAAAATCCTCTCCGTTAAATTTGAAATAATGCTGTTTAACAGTGCTGACCTGTAATTTTTTGGAGTTGACGTGACAAATGTGTATTAAATTAAATGGTTGTATTAAATTAGATGGATCTTCTATTGTACAATTAGTCATTCCATGTGTGTAAAACTTTTATATTTATCCTTACCAAACGATCCTCTGGTAACCGACTGCCAGAAAGATTTCTCAGCTGGATCTCGCCGGCGAAGCCAACAACGACGTCGTCCCACGTTTGTTGCCATGCCGCTCTTGATTGGCAAGCTCTCTATCGTTGCCGCCACAACGCTTGTTGTCAAAATCCTCACCGCGTTTTTCACCGTTTCGGACACTTGGAGGCTCCCTGCATCAAGGGAAGTTGTTCCTGTGATTGCCGTGTCGCCATTCCCATAGGCCTCAAGGGTGTCTTGTATCTACCAACACAAGAATGAAAAGGGCTTCAAACCCAAGCCCAAACCCTCTTCACTCCAAGCTCAGAAACCCCTTTAGGGGTTCTCCCAATCTCCCTTCATTCCATACTCACACACTTGCTGAGACTCAAAGTATCCTTCGAAGAACACAAAGACCCTAAGCTTTGTCTCTCCCACAAGGACGCGCCACAACTCGTACCAGAACCGACCACCGCGAAACCACCTTCTTCAGTCTGGTTGTCGCCGGCGACAACACTAGCAGGAGTTGCGCTCATTCACGGCAGTCCAAGATGCACTCGCTATCACAACCGAGGCCACCGTCTCGACTAGAACTGGACACTTTGTCACCGCCATTTGATCCGGGTCACAGTTTCTCCACCGCCGTCACCAGGCTCGCCGCTGCCAACCACTTTGATGGCATTCGCCTTTTCCTCGACGACTTCAAATCCTGGTTCGCTCTCCGTAACGAAGGGTTTCTCTCTCATGCCTCCTTCACAATACCAAGCCGAGAAGAAACGTGCCCAACCACTCTGACTTAGACACTCATCCTTGTCTCTTCTCGCGGACCAAATCTAGGTCCAAGGGGTTCCTCGTCGTCGGCAAGGGCACACCTTACTCCCTCTTCTGTTCAGTTTCTGTGCTCTAAACGCACTCAAGCGCTAAACCAGTGTATGCTAGGGGCTCTCGTAACTCACAATAACGAAACAAATATTAAGGTATTAATTTGACTTTTGTTTGCCGTAAGTGAGGGGTGGATGAAACACACTGTGGTGTTCTCTGTGTGAGATTTTCGATTCGATTTCATTGGTGATTGGGGGTAAACATGGGATTGGTGGCTACGAGATATTGGTTCGGTTTGGTGATGGTATAAGTTAGAGTTGATGATGGTGACCCGATGGATGCTAACAAGTGAAAGAACTTGAGCCTTAGTGAAGGTTACTGGAATTGGAATTGGATTGGTGAAGCCTATTTAATTTTGTGTTTTGTGTTGTTTCTTTTCCAGGTGCAAATTGAAGAAGCTAGGGTGTTGTGATGTTGAGGGTTCATATTGGGTTGACTTGGTTTATTCTGTTTTTTGTTCTTTTTATCGGGGAACCAGGAACAGGGGCAACAAGGAGGATGAAGATGATGATATCATTAAAATCATTTATGGAGAATCACAGAGTGAATAATGGAGCGTGATGGTGACATTGGGTATGGGTGGAGATCATTTAACAAAAGGCAAAATGCAGTGGGTTAAAGAGGCAATGCTTACGCCTTGGAGGAAAGGAACATTCACACCATCATATTGGCCTTGTTTAGCAGAACGACTCTGCAGTTAGTTGTTGTTGGCAACGAAATTGTTGCTACGATGGAGTGATCATTAGATGGACTCCAGGCAAGGAATATGATGATGGCAAGTTTGACCATAAACAACTCAGATTAATCAAATTGTTGGGAGATGAAGATAACCACCAAATCTGTCTGAAACAATTTGACAAACACCTCACAAGGACTCTCTTACAAGTTGAAGAAGCGTTTCGAATTGTGAGAAGAGCGAAAATCCTGGTTTTTTCCCCTTAGTGAGCGAAGAAGATGAAGTGCAAGTGGCGGTGATGGGGCGCGTGATAAAGGTTCTTCGGAATGGGAAAAGAGCCATTGGGGTGAAGAAATGATGAAGAACTCTCTGATTTCCAAATCCCTTATTCCCTTTTTTAATTTTGCCATGTCATCTTTTAATTTAAATAAAAATCTCATATAATTAAATCAGTATAAATATGTTATTAATGCCCGATCCACGTCATCACAGGTCTCAACAGTGTTAGTAGAAATTTAACGGAGAGGACTTTATTGTCTCAAATTAATAAATATTTGGATTCAATTAGGGAAAAAAACATGAGGACTCAGTTGAGAATTAGACACAAATATGAGGACCAATACATATATTTAACCTAAAAAATTTGTACAATATTAAAATTAATTTTAATAATTAATATTAATTTTTTAACTCTTTATAAATTTTTTTACAATCAAATATAACATTAACAAATATTATTTTATATTATATTAATAACTAGGGACATTTTGATAATCTTCAATTTCTACCTATTAAACATATTTTTTTTTATCTTTCACATCAATCAAATCCTACACTAATTCTCACAAATTTTACCTCTAAATCCACTCTCAATTACCTCCAAATCCACTTAAATAAACATAACAAAAAATCACCCTCAAATCCACTCAATCATTCTCCTTCAAATCATCTCCTCCAATCACCCCCCAAGTGAACACACCCTTAGAGTGGTAGAGGGAGCAACACCCATTCTTCAATAATAATAACATATATTTGAAAATGTTGTACTTCTCTCTCAATAATATCATATTAATATCATATGTTAACATGTTTGATGATGTAAATATAATTATATGGAGATATTTTATTTTGAGAAAACTAAAAATGTTCAGACTATAAACGTAAAAGATTAGTAAAATAAATTACGTGATTGTGATAATTACAAATATATACCCTAACAATTGTAATGTATTATTGTTTCTAATATAATTTTATATAATGATTTTATGCTTAATTTAATCTTAAAAAAACTGATTTGTTAGATTAAATTTATATTTTCCAATAAATTCATGTTAGAATCACTATTAACTAGATAAAGTTAAATTTATATTCCACTTACATATTATTATAAGTTAGTGATATATTTAAAGTAGAATATCCAATTAAGAATGTTTTTATCGAAAATTAGATGTTTGTACTATATTTTTTAATGAATCTGATTTACTTGATGCGGGTTCACTAATAATTCACTTTAATTTTCACTGAACTAACAAATTTGATTATTTTCATTTAATTTTAAGCGTTCTAGTGTTTGTGTATTTACTCTTAGAGCAAAATTCACAAATAACTCACTTATATTGTTGATCAAAGTCATACAAATATTTAAATCACTATATTCTTGCTTGTTATTAACTTCAATCAACAATTCATACATTTATTTTAAAGAATCATATTTTTTCTTACTTTTATCAATGATGGTGGAATAAAAATAAAAGAAAAGGGAGAGAAAGATAGATAAATAATAGAATGATGGTGAAGGGTTTGTATTATAAAGTGAGTTTAGGTCTAACTGAACTCTATAAAACTGGTTTGTAAGATGAGGTTTGCACCTCGCACCTCACTTATATATATATATATATATATATATATATATATATATATATATATATATATATATATATATATATTAGAATTTAGCTTTATCTCTAGTCGATGTGAGACTTCCAACATACCCCTGAAGTATAGACATCTCGTGCGTGATAGTAGAAATTGGGTGTTCCAATAGCGGCCCGACAACGGGTGGAAACAGAAACAGAAATGCCCACTTAGAACTCGCTAGGATAGACTCTAATCACGGCTTTGATACCATATTATAAAGTGAGTTTAGGCCTAACTCAACCTCACAAAACCGGCTTGTAAGGTTAGGTTTGCACCTCACTTATATATTAGAATTTAGTCTTATCTCTAGTCGATGTGAGACTTCCAACAGTTTGTAAGAATATAAATTGTAATAAAGCAAATTACCACAAATAAATTAAGAAATGGTAAAGGAAATCAGTGAAAGCAGTAATCCATAATATTGTTACATTCAACATTGAACTTGTCATTTCTTATTGTTTGTGGCATTCTCATAATATTTAAAATTCTATCCACGATTCGTCACTCTTTAGTTACATTTGATATATTTATTATATTTCTCCCTTTTTTAATAGTTTCTTGACATAATAAAATACAAAAAATACATAAATTGGAATAACTAAAATTGTCTACATCAATCATTGTTGCCTCTAAGTTTTGCAATAGTTATTGCATATAACCTTCCCTTCGAATTGGTTTTGGATCTTTGTTTCGATTACTATCCTTGTGATGCTATCTTTGCTTCGACTTACCTTCATTCGATATCTTTTAGGTTTAAATCCTTTTTTGGTTCCTAAGTTAAGTTCTGATGTTCAGTTTAGTCCCCGCTTTTCAAAATGTCAACCTTTAGTCCCTATGAAAAATGTATCAAATCAGTTCTATCCGTTAACAAATCACAAGTTTTTCATTAAGTGATTTATTGTTTATAACACTTTCCGTTAACAAATCACAAAATATTAGATACCTAGGTATGAAAACTTGTGATTTATTGTTCATTAAGTGTTGTCATGAGGACTAATTTAATACATTTTTCATATCATAGGAACTAAAGGTTGACATTTTTAAAAGTAGAGATTAAACTGAACATTAGAACTTAACTTAGGGAGAAAAAAGAGTTTAAACGTATCTTTTATCATAATCAAACTTCTTTTGATGTTTCACTCTATATCCAATTTGTCTTGACATATCCTTTTTTTCATTTTATATGATAATGTGTGTATTGATTTCTTCAATTTGATTATTTCCTCGATGTCTTCAACAACATTACAATAATTAAGAATTAGCAAATGCTAGTTTGACTATCTCACATCATTTTATTTTCAAAATAAAAATTCATCCTCATCTTCATTTCCATATTTAATAGATATAAAATTTTTATCTCATGATCATCTCGTTTACTGTATCTACATGTTCCTTCATTATTTCAAATTGATACACATATTTTCTCCAATTTCAAATATTTAGAAAGAAATTATCTCTCATATCAAATAGATGTTACCAAATAGATCAAATAGTTATATAAAAGTAAAAGTAATGAAATTTGTGCCTTGAAAATAGATTAGGATAAAAAAAAACTAACATAAGTTTTTAATTAGTTAATAAATTAAAAATGTTTTACAAATTTAAAACAAAATGAATATAAATGAAGACAAAAATTGAAATGATATGTGAATATATAATCCTTACCCTATTCAATTTAAAAAATTAGATGAAAATGTTTTCTTATCAAAATATATACACAAGATGATTCGCACAATAACGAAACAAAAATTCATTTATCATTCCTTTTTTCCGCTGGTTTTTCCCTTTTCTCTAACTCTCCAAGAAAAACAATAATCTCATCTTGGAACATTTTAATTGATATAATAATATATAAAGTCAAATACGAATACATTTATCTTGTTTGAACATCGCAATCAATCTAATTCAAAGTTTATTACTAACAATATTTTTAACGCAAATTTCAAAGATTGCTATAATTAAAGAAAGTGATAGATAACTTTAAAGTGGTTTCGTCAAGTTCCGAAGGCTAAACTTGTATAGGTAGCAAACTAGAATTCTATTCACATTGACAGAACTTTCTTACAGAAATTTAGAAAATTTTCTTAAACTGCCACACTTTCAATATAAAATAGCTTCGCTTTCCTGTGTTTCACGCATTCATATTGACGACTTCCTTGATTTGAAAACCCCTTTACTTGTTTGATACAATTAATGCAATCTATATATACTTGGCCTTCAGGATTTCTTTTTTGTAGTTCTAGGGATGCTAAATTTATCCATATATAACAAATCTATTTATTCAAAAAATATAATCAAATCTTGGTCAACTTGTTTTTCTTGTAATGTTGTATAACTACAATTCTGTGGAAGATCAATGGAATTAGCTTGCTTCTTAAACATAGGCAGGATTACATTCAAGATATGTGGTTAATTTTCATTATGGCTAATCATTAATTTCAAAACAAAATTTGGAAATGAAATAGACACAGGAATGCAACTGAATGAGTAAAAAAACATTTAGTCAAAGAAAATATCAAATTACACGTTGACAACACATGAAACCTTTCCGAACACACTACAAAAATTTTGAAAGTTAGTCATCTTTATTAAATTGTATATATCTTCGAGGATTCGATATACGTATTCCTATGTTTAATCTTTTGGAAATATTAGTATAATTAAAAAGAATAAGTTTTTATCCTATTTCTCACTTTACTTTTACAATGGTTTTTAAAGTTACCTTTTACAACTAAATGAGTGAATGTAGCTCCTTTGTTTTAAAATGTAAATAAACAACTCCTACAAAAGTTTTCATCTTTTTATAAAAAGTTTTCATTATGTTTATATTATTTTTAAAAACATTAGTATTCACAATATCTGAAAACTATTCATTGCACTTGATCAATGTTGTATCTTACAAAGAATAACCAATGAAAACACAATTATTTTCTATTTTTTAATTAAAAAAGTTGTAAAATACTCCCACACTTTAATATTTTATGGTTCTCTTTTTCTTTATATTCAGGATGCGTTCTATGACAATATTTATAAAGAAGATTAAGAATACGATAAAAAAAATATAAAGTTTTAGTACATATATATCTTTCTACGATATAAAAAAAAAAACTTGTAAACATAACATTCACACTGTAAAATTAAGTTTATTGTTTTTTCAGAGTTTCACAAAAGCATTCATTCTTAAATATATATATATATATATATATATAATATTCTTTACATCATAACTTAAGGTTTTTTTTTTTTCTTTCTAAATGATTTTCTACCTCTTTCAAATAATTCATGTTTATAATTTAGTAAATACATATAACAATATTTAGAGAAGTGATCAATGAAAATAATAAAATGTATTTTTTTACCATGCATTAACTCATATTACTATTCTATATATCACCAAGAATCAACTCAATAAATTTTATTTTTCATGTATAGACTTCTTAATATCATTTAATAACGGAACAATGTTTATAAAGTAAAAGAGATTATGTATAAACAACTTTTCACAACATTTATCATAATTTTCTATACTACATCACCTATATATATCATTGTTATATTTGTCTCTTTACCTATATAGGTGTTAAATAGTGTATTTTTTCCAAAGCATAAATGAAAGTTTTGATACATGGACATGAAGAAGCATGCACTCAAGGATCATAAACAATGGGGATCAAACACAATTCGTTTTTCCTACCAATGGCCATTCCAAAGCGTTCAACCGTGTCTATACTCTCAGGTGTCATGCCATTTGGAAGTTCCCAGTTGAAATGATAAAGTAATCGAGCCAGTGGAAGCATGATACCTGCTAAACCAAACGAGATTCCAGGGCATATTCTCCTTCCTGCTCCAAATGGCAGATACTCGAAGTTATTCCCTTTGAAATCGATACTACTTCCTTCAAACCTTTCTGGGACAAACATCTCTGCATCATTCCAGTATTTCGGATCCCTGCAAATTGCCCATACGTTTATCATCACTTTAGTTTTCACAGGTATTTCATACCCATCGATCATGGTTCGTTCAGAGCATTCTCTAGGGATCAACAATGGAGTTGGTGGGTGTAGCCTCAATGTCTCTTTGACCACCAACTTCAAATAACTAAGTTGCTCTAGATCCCTTTCATGGATCATTTCCTTCTCTCTTAAGGCTTCTCTCAACTCAGCTTGTGCTTTCTTCATCACTCTTGGACTTCGCATCATTTCTGTCATTGCCCACTCTATTGTTGATGCAGAAGTATCAACGCCACCAGCAAATACGTCCTAGTCAAACAATATACATATAATTTTTGGTAAGATGATAAGGGAACTTACACTTATGTCATAAAATTGTATTGCTTTCGTGAGAAGAAACAAATACTACGATAGATAGAGTCATTAAAAATGATGTTATAAAAGACTAAGACAAAGTAATTTTAGAAGTTTTGACTGTTTTATACCCGTCAACTTTTTGGTGCTGAGATTTTATTGTATCCTTCTCTTCTTTCTCCATTACGTTTGTTGTTGCGTTTATCTTTTGCTGTGTCTTTTCCTTTTGAATATTATATATATCTATAGCTACCTCACCATTTTAGTTGGTTAAATAAGTTGACCAAAAGGACTCAATTAATCCAATTCTTCAAGTATAATCAAAATTAATATATGACTAACCATTTAATTTCCCACTCCTTTTGCAAATATCAGACATGCTAAATTTGTAAAACAAACCGAAGGCTATCATGGGAATACTGAAAAGAAATCAAACCCCACCTGATCGACTAGGTTCAAACTTGTTTACTGCAAACAATAAACAAATAGAGCACATGCATATGAGCAATTTAAAAGACAAGTGTTCGGCGGCATTTACTAACCAATATCAAAGCTTTGACGTTCCTAGTGGTGATTTTGATATCGAGAGCAGCGTCGGCTTGTTGGAATCCGAGAAGAACATCAACAAGATCTTCGTCCTTTATTTGAGCTCTCCCTTCTTCCGCTCTTCTTTGCTTTTCTTGATGCTCTTTGACAATATTTTCCAAGACCCTGTCAACCTGATTCAGCAGCTTCTCCAATTTGGCCTTCTTCCCAGTTATGAAATGTATGGATTTCATAGAAGGGAACAAATCAGCAAGGTCAAATCCTCCAACCGATCCTATTACTTTCTTAATCAAAAGTAGAAATTCATCCTGGTCCTTTGATTTGTTACCAAATGCTGCCCTGGAAACAGTAGTGCTTACCAACGAGAAAATTCTGCCAGTAAGATTGATTGGTGAACCTGCTGATCTTCGAATCGAGTCTATAAGTTTTTCCGTCTCATCTTCTCTAATAAAAGAGAAAGACTGAACTCTCTTGGTACTTAGAAGTTCTGAGACAAATATTTTCCTCATTTGTCTCCAGTAATCACCATATGGAGCGAAAACAACATCTATGCCCCCGTAGGACAAAATTTGTCCAGAAATAAACTGAGGCCTTTGCACAAAAGCGACATCATGTGTTTTGGTTATTTCCTTGGCCATCTCCGGGGAGGATGCAACCACTGCAGAAATCTCACCAAGTTGAAGGTGCATGAGAGGTCCATATTTATGGGAAAGATTTTGGAGAGCACGGTGTGGAAGTGAACCTGCTACTGCTAGTTGATGAAGGTTTCCTATGATTGGTAGCCTCTTTGGGCCTGGGGGTAGTTTGAGAGAGACATGAGATTTATTCTTGTAATGTTTTGCAAACCAATTCAATAGAAAGATTAGGGAGAAGGCAATAACAAAGATGCAGGTTTGAGTTTCCATGGCTTTGTAGAGTCACCTCTCAAGTGTTTATATTGTTTCCCTCTAGCGCTACCTGTTCCTATTTATAGAATCTTCAATCCCCTAGGACAACAATCCACCTTTTTGTTTAATCTAAAATCCATGACTTTACGACTTATCCTTTCTTGAATTTTTCTTATTCTACATGTTTATCTATTTAATGCATTCAAAATATAAAGTGCGTTAAATGTTTACTTTTAATATTCTTCGATATATTTATAATTTTATTATAGACTATATTTTTCAATGACAATTTGATTTAAATTTAATACAACTAATTTTAACTATTAATTTTAACTATTGATGTTCAAAATAAATATAAATATATATATATATATATATATATATATATATATATATATATATATATATATATATATATATATATTCTTATGTTTGATCTGGTTTGTTATTAATTATGTGATGATTAAATTAGTAGTATTAAGGTCATTAAATGTTATGCCCAAAATTATTTTTATTATAAGTATTTAAAGTTGGCAACTTTAATTAGTTTTATTTAGAACCTTTTAACATTTAGGTCGAATTAAACATCTTTCATAAGAGTTGTGAGTTATTTTTGTTAGATAATTATCAACACATATTTATATTTAGGGATAACAAAATAGGTTGACTTGATTCATTTAAATTTTGAATTAGTTTGGTATGTCAAAAGTAGGTCAGGTTGGACGGATCCGTTACTTAAAAACATGTTGAGTTGACGGGTTGTCGAGCTAAAATAGGTTGATAAGACTGCCAAACTACGTTTAAATAATTTATCACTTATTTAAATATAACATCTCTACCTCCATTTGAATTTTTCAAAACATGTTCATACATAATTTAGGTTTTTCTGAGTGATGTCAGGTTATACGGTGGCTTGTTGGGTTGGTCGGGCTAGCCTGAGTATTGTCGCGGGTGAAAGTGAGTTCCTTACATTTAGGTTTTTTAATTATGTCGGGTTGGCTAGCCTAAGTGTTGTTATCGATGAGGGCAAGTTCTGCACATTTAGATTTTTTTTATGATGTCTAGTTGCTTGAGGACAAGCAAGGTTTTAAGTGTGGGAGAGTGATAACGGTTGATTTAACGTGTTTGCGTGTGTATATTTTGTGAACAAATCAACTCCTTCATAGCTTTTACCTTGTTTTACCCTCACGTTTAGTGTGTATTCTAGTTTTCTTGTGTTTTATTTAGTATATGTTTGTTTTTACCTCTAATATCCATGTTTGAGTGTGTGAAATAAATGAATAGGAAGCAATTCTAGTGGAGGAAAACAAGCAAGAACTCAAGGGAACATGTTTTGGGACAATAAAAGATCAATTTGAAGCAAATACCCATGTTGGACGCCTTTGGAAGCGCACAAGAGCCTAAATAACAAGTTTTTGTGTTAAGACTGTAAAACCAACGACAACTGCAGCGGTCGCAGCATAGCAAGTGATAGATATCATTCTCTCCCAAGGGACTTGTGCAACACATGACAATTCTTCCTTTTATAACTCAATTAAACATCAAAGTGCACAAAAACAACACAAGAAACTCTTTTTGGTATTTTATCAAACAGTTGGTGTGCAAGGAATTTAACATAGTGTATTTATAATTTGTCAAGACTAGAATTCATCCATTTCATTCTCAGGCATTCACAAACATCTCAATTCCATCCAATAAGTATTCAATTTCAATTCTAGGTTCAATCATATTTCTCAATGCATCAAGAACCAAAATTCATGTCATGGGTGATCAAGTCACAATAAGCATTAAGCATAGAAATCAAATACTAACATGAATTGGAAAAGCATATATCATTAACATCACAAAATACATAAGAATTCCATGTTTTACAACTAATCTCAACAAATAGGAAAAGTCCTCCATGGTGGAGAACTTATTCTACAAAATTGAAGAGATAGGGAAGAAATTGGAACCAAAGAGAAGATGCAAAGCCTTTCCCAAGGTTCTTGGCAGCTGCTCCATGCTCCATTTCTGCCTCCCCTTCGCATCTCCATCTCCAATTTGTGACTCATCTTCTTCCTCAACCCAAAAGGGGCAAAATCACCATTGATGAAGCTTGAAGACCCAAGGAGGAGTGGGAGAGCTTCCCAACACCCCAAATAGCCTCCAAAGGCCTCCCCCAATCTCTCTAGGTGAAGAATGAAGTGTAGGAGGAGAAGAATGCCCCAAAAATCGCGAGACCCATGTTTAAATAACCCATTTTGACACATCAACGGAAAGTCAGTCCCAATCTCTCTAGGTAACTCACATGAACAAAATCTTAAAAGAAACTTTTACAAATTTTGTAATAATATATTTCAATTTTTATTATCTCATGAATTTACTATTGACAATAAAATTAAAATAAACTAAGTAAACATAATATTAAAATTCAAATAAAATTAATATTATCAAAATTAAATCTTTGAAGAACAAGAAAACATAAAAACAAATTATTGTCTAAACTAAAGAAAACTATAACAATTAATCAATCTTAAATGCAAACAAGAAAATTGACTTAGAAATTCAAACACAAAGTGAAAGAATAATAAAATAAAATAAAATGTATTTTATTATAAAATAAATAAAATAAAATGTATGACAATTACATAAATATTAAGTAATTAGATAAATAAAAAGGTAAATTATATCATTACAAATAAATGTATTTTTTAATAAAATGAAAATTAGAGTTAGAGAAAATAAAAGATATTTTATAAGGTTGACAAAGTATAGGTTTAGATGTTTTAACAATCAAAATTTATTATATTACAAAAAATAAACAATAGATAAAAATATATAAAAATAAAATGTATATCTTAAACAATATATATTGAATATAAATTAATATTTTCTTAAATCCTTCTTAATGTATACATATTTGTGTTTTGCTCCTTGCAATGTTGAATTCAGTCTTCTTTTTGGATGAAATAAAAAATGGCATATTTATCTCCTGAGAGAAGAGGGAAAGGTAACATTTCTCAGTCAATTCATATATTTGATCTTTGATGGTGATTCAGTTGGTTGCTGTAGAAAATCATGGAAGATTCAATTGGGATTTCACTATCAATGGAGACCAGTGAGTTTTTCCTTGGACTTAAATATGTAATGAAATGTCTAAAGTCGAAACAACAAGACGATAAATCCTTGTTCAGGAGCTGCATAATTTTCAACAAAGAAAACTAGTGTAGTGTCTTGCTTGATACATCAATCATCCAATCATATATGTGACTTGTGTGACTTTTAAATAAATTGATAAGTATTAGATAGTGTTTTTACCTGACACTAAATATTTTTATTGGAATATGGAGCACGATGGTGGTAAGATATGAATCAAAAAATCTTAACATATGTTCATAAGGATTGAAATTTTTTTTTTTTAAAAAAAATCACTTAAAAAGAATAATAAGTATAAATTTGTATAGTCTTATTTTCTATTTTCTGTTGAAATATTATATATGTATATTTATAGAGTTTCTGAATCATATGTCTTTTTATGATTTAAATAAATAATATCATTTCTTAGATATATGATATTAAAATATGTTAATGAATATTAAAAAATATAATAAACGAAATTGAGTGATAGTGCTTATTAGACCGTATTGCTTATCACATTTCAGTCAAGTATGTATAAACAATATGACACAATTATTTTTATTTTAAAAAAGTGGAAATTTAAAAATCATTCATAACTCAATTATAATTTGACTTATTTAATTTTCGTTATGTAATAATTGATGTAATTTGAAACCAGAAGTTACAAGAATTAATATAAATTTTAGGAATGGGAAGGATGCCTCTCTGCCGCTGTTTCCAAAACTCTACGAAGATTAATATCTTCGTTAAACGTTAACAAAAAAAAAATATTTAAATTTTATATTCATAATTTTTTAAAATTATAATGATAAACAAGAATTTTAAAGTTAGAAAGTGTGCTTAGTAATTCACTTCTGTAGTTTATAAAGTATTTTGATATTTCTCATATCTAACATTAACAGCAACAAAATTATAAACATAAATTTAAACTTAACTCGTCATACAAGTTAAAAAATGTATTTCGCATTTTATATTTACTAAAAGTTGTCAAACATATATCCAAACATTCTTGAAAAGAAAATGTACTTCATATTTAGTATTTATAAAAAATGGAAGACATGAAATTTAAACATAACCTATACAGCATTTACCAAATTAGAAAACGTGTTTCGTATTTTGTCGTTCCGTTAATATAGGTCATGACGATGTCATTCTAGCATGACATTGGAAGTAAGCAAGTACGTTTATTTAAAAAAATAAAAATAAAGACGACGAAAAAGAATATTCACTAAAAAATGTATATTATATAAATTTCTAGTCTATGGTTTTTAATAAATATCAAACATGAGGTACACTTCCAAATTTAAATTTATATTTGTCTGAAATATGCGACTAGAAACATTAGATTATTCTAATATTTTTTTTCTTCCTTTCATTTATCAGATTGTACGAAATCCTACCTCGCACTAATACGAAGTCGTAAAAAGATAACGGTTTGAATGTCTTCAAATTGATAATTTTCACACCATAAACAGACGATGGCAGTTCTTAGGCCAATTGAGTTTATACTTTGTTATTTTCACTTTCATCATGTTTGAATATTCACATAAAGAATAAAATTATCTTTTACTGTATAAATAGAAGCAAATTTTATTTTATTCTAATTTTATAAAATTGAGTTAAAATTAAATTTTATTATTTTAACAGAATATTAGAGTCATAAAGTTTTATCATTATTAGATTATTTTAAATGATTATGTCTACTACGCGATAACGTTGGCGTTTCCACATGACAGTTCTAATTTTCGCAGATGTTGTGTTGTATATGTATAATAGGAATCAGCATTGCATGTCGTCTTTAGAGTCTATAATAGGAATCACGAATGAGTTTCACACTTATTGTTCTATCAAATCATCGTCGGCTGTGACGATACCATTCTAGAAGCATAATGCAATTTGCAAAGTATGTTGCTTCTTTCTATCAAAAAGTGTATGTTGATTTTAGATATAAGAAGAACTTTCTAATCTCACGATATTTAAATTATATTTTAATTAATTGTCATAGATTCATACGGTTGAAATGTAATGTTTTATTTATTTATTTTCACGTGAATTCAATTCCAGAATTAGGATTTTGGGCAATGAGTTACCTCTTATAAATAAATCAATTGTAGGAGATTCAACATACATAAATTTTTACACTAATAAGATATTGTTAGTTCTGGATCAAGTTTTCACATGTTTATTTTTGGTATCATTTTAAAAGACCTCTTATTAATAGAGATTTTTTATATGTGTATAGACTCATGTTTATCTCTTATTTTACTTAATATAAAACTTTGTTTGTATCCTAACAGTTATGTATGAACTTGTGTGAATTAACTTACTTGTTTAAGAATTAGAATTTTGCAAAAATGAACATATGAAGTTGTATAATCAAACAACTAAATATTATTTTTCAAAAATTTTATTAACGAATTTGTTGGTTCTAAGTAGAACTGTCAAAATGGTCCACAACCCGTCAACCTAGTCCACCACGGCAGGCAGAGTTGGGTTTGAAAAAATTGTATTTTTTTTTATGCGGGTCATATTTCAACCCGGCTCATTTAAACCCAGCTCATGCGGGTTGAACCCATAGTGAGCCGGGTTGGCCCACCAACCCACCTATCTAATTTTATTTTTAATTTTATTAAAAAATATTTATTATTTTTTTTGCTTGAAAAAATTATTTAAGTTCTCTATTTTAAAAATCAATAAAAAAATCATGTTGGGAGTGAAATTTGGAAGTAAAATTTGTTTAGATTTAAATTATATAAAGTTTATAATTTTTTTATTTAAAAAAATTATGATTAAGTGGGCCAATAAGCCAACTCGTTTAACCATCAATCCGTAGTGGGTCGGGCCAGATTCAGATTTTTCTGGCTTGCTAATAATTAAGCCGGGTTAGATTGACTCACACTAAGTGATTAACCCGTGGTAGATCGGATCACATCGGGCCGTATAGCCCGTTTTGACAGCTAAGTAACAACTCTCAATCATTCTAACTAAATATTTAAGAGTATCTAAATTTCATATGTTGTAAACTTAGTACATACATACTTCAATTTGAGAAGAAAAATCAGAATGTAATGTATTTTTTTTTCTTGGATAGAAAGCCAACTTCAAAGTTAAAGTAAGTGTCTTACCTCTTATTTTATAAATACATCGAAGTCTGTAAGTCGAATACAATGTATGTTTCTCTTCTCAATTATCTAAGTCATTCAGACCAAGTTCTTACTCAAATTTTCAAGGTTTCATAAAATAACTAATCTCAGTATTTTAATTTGTTTTTCTTATTTTTTTTCAGAGCTCCATTGGTTGTTGAAGAATCCATAGTCAGTACTGATGAAGTCCACTTATTATGTTTGGTTGTTCTTTCTGGACCAAACTCGAATATGTCCAAACAATTCGACTTTTATTTTTATTCTTTTGCATTCCAAACGAGCCCGTGGCTTTCGTCACGGACTATAGCATCACATATATATATATACCTTGCATGTTAATATTTTAAAAAAGGACTTGTTCAAATTCTAATGAAATGCTTTTGCATTAATTTTTTTGAAAACACGTCGAGAGAAAAGGATGATAAAATAATTTATGAAGTAAAACTGATTTATTAAGAAATTAAAAATAAAAAATTCAAAACTTTCAGAATTTTGAATTAACTAGCTTAAGTTATTTTTATAGATCATTCAACGAAAATTTTACTCGTTCAATACCGTTTTTATTTGTTAACAATTATTTTGTAGAATTATATATGTTAAAAATAGAGCTAGTTACCTTAAAGATATATAATGTTAATTTGTTTGAACCTAATATTGTTGCTTGGTAAGGTGAATGATGCTATTCAAATCTATACACGAGTCTACGAAAATAACTGATTTTTCATTTTTTAAATTTATCAGAAAAAAAATTGAAATTATTTTCATAAAGTTTTATGATTAAGGTATTAGAAATAAATACTTAATACATTGATTTATTTATCCAAGATGGCCTTAACCCTAGTTGACTCTTTAAAAGGCATTGGATTCTGGAAACGAGATTATTCAACCTAAATATGATCCATCTAATTAAAATAAACCATTTATAATTTGACAGCAGAAGGACTGTGCTAAAAAATGAGGTGTGAGAACGTCACCTAACGTAATGACCACGTCATCAAGTTTTTATTCCAATGGTTCATTTACCAAGTCCAGTCAATTATAATGTTCTACCCTTTATTCACTCAAATAACTAAAAACATAAGGAATATATGATTGTTGCACCCTGAAATAAATATGCATGAAAGACTTGGTCAATCTTTATCGTTAAAACATTCAAGTACTATGTCAATCTCGATTATACATATGATTAAATGAATTATATTAGACATGAATTTTGACGAGTAATAGCTCCAAATATAACTATAAAAGTCAATCACAGATGCTGCTAATACATCAATCACTCAAATAAAAAACTTACCCTAAAGAAATTGAACTCACATAAAAAGAAACATTGTTACCACATTCAACTAAAACTTAAAATGTATGGATATCATCAAATATTGACATTGATAAAAATTGTGCATTCAATACTGTTTTTTACTTTTTTTAAAAAAAAATACAATTTTACTTTTTTATAATTATTTTATCTTTGTACTATATATTAAATAAATGTAAGAGTATATCACACTATTCTTATTTTATCAAATAATTACAACTACCCAAGATACGAAACAAACCTATATAAGTCTAAAGTAATTTTAAGGATATCGATATATTTCCAAATTATAACTTATCCAATAATCGAAAATAATACATCGAAAACCATATATGTGAGTTCTGTGTTGCTTGACGCATTCAAAAGTTTTGGATTTCAATTAAAGTATTGTCATATCTTTATTTATCGGAAAACAAATAGATTTCTTATGCATTCAATTTTATAATTATGATTTTATAAAATAAGTTAGTTATTTGTTTGGTGAGATAATATCATTAAAATTAATTAGTGAAGTATTATTTACTTTAAAGTCTAAAATTCTTTCATGATTTGGAAAATATATTTAATCTAACCTTAATCTTAAAGACCAAGTTTCCTTAAAGACTAAAAGAATTCTCGTCGCTAAATACAATACTTTGAATTTCGTGATTCATTTTAACAATAATATACTAACTGCCGTAAAATCTATATATATATATATATATATATATATATATATATATATATATATATATATATAATATATATATTATATAAAGATCAACAAGCAATTATAACAATTAGTGAAGTTTGAATAATATGGTAGCACAGACGACAAAAGGAAATCTAATTAGTTCAACTGTGCGTAGGAATTACTGCAAATTTTTTAGTATCTGAATTCAACATTTTGCTGATAAGTAACAAAAAAAAAATATATATAGGTGTCGGTCTGTATATGCTGATAGTTATTTATATCCTCAATTCCTTTCGTGTTATTTAATCACGTTATATTTTGTGTTGAACCGCGTTGTCATTTGCGTGATGATGTAAACATTAATTATAAAACATAAATATTGTATATTATTAAATGTCAAAACGACATTTATATTTTACTGTAAATTTTGTCCATTTAAATAAACAATATAGATATAAGAATCGTCAAAATGGGTCACAACCCGCCAGTTAACCCGGCTCACCACAGTTTTAGACTGGGTTGGGTTTAAAAAAATTGAATTTTTTTATGCGGTTAGATTTCAATCCGGTTCATTTAAACCAGACTCATGCAGGTTGAACTCGTGCTGGGCTAGGTTGGCCCATCAATCCACCTACCTAATTTTATTTTTTTAATTTATTATTTTATTTATGGAACTCTAAAAAATAAAATATTCTCTTAACTCAATATGTATACAAAGGAGTAGGTTTTTTTTTATGTTTTTTGTGTTTGTTTTTATGGATTATATTGTACTTTTTATTATTATTTTGAATTGTCTTCAGTTTAACATCATTTTCTGGGAGTGAAATTTGTTTAAATTCGAATATAGAAAGTTTGTAAATTTTTTTTATTTTAAAAAAATTGTAATTAAATGGGCTAGTGAGCCAACCCGTTTACCCACCAACCCAAACCGGGTTCAGATTTTTCTGACTCGCTAATAAATAAGTCGGATTGAGTTGGCTCATTAAGTGACCAACCCGTGATGGGTCGGGCCGGGTCGAGCTGGATTACCCGTTTTGAAAGCTCTAGATATAATTAGAATTTTTTTTATGACAATAAATAATTTTCTCACTTGCTTATCTGCACTTAGAAAAAAAAAAGTAAAAACAAAAGAAAACAAAAGAAAACAAAAATCAATCTATCAGCTACCAAATTTTGCAGCAGTTAAAGTCGTCACGTGGGATTTTAATTACAGATTCCTTAGGTTTCATATCGTCCCGTGCATTAATGTTATTTTTTCTTAATGACTTAATTAAGATTGTTTACTAATTGAGAAACATTATGATATACTTCTATAACATTAAATTACGAAAATTACAAACATTCAAAAATATTCTAAAAATAATAATATTTAATAAAGCAAGAGGTTTTGTAAAGCATACTCTTTGAATGTACATGTTCGTCTTTTGAATTAGATTATATTTCTATATTTATATATTTTTAATTAAGAAGTTGAAATGTTGCATAATGCATATAATAATTAAAGATCATAAATAATATATATTACTAAAATAAGTTTAATAATTTCACGTTTTTAAATTTACCAAATATAAATAGTTAAAATTATCGTAAATATATACATATAACCACTAAGTCAAATTGAATTTCTTTGAAATTCAATGAAGATGACATGAATTTAATTATCAATCGATGTCTGAAAATGTTCATTGTAATCAATGGTTTTATGAGGATCCTTGACTAACTGTAGCAATAGATGTTCAACTCTCTGTCACATTCCACTATTCAACCATTCTTCTTTTTCTTTCTTCCAGGATTAATTTTCAATCCATAGCCATCAGACAATTTCTTCGACTTTATCAAAAACAGACCATTCCTACAAGTTAATAATGCTGCCCAATTTAAATCAAGTAGTCTTTCAAAATTTTAAAATAGTATTTGATTTTTTCAATTTTAAGAAACTAAAAAAGTTCTTCTCAAATTTGAAGGACTTTCAAAGTCAAAATTGAAAACTAGCTTTCTTTCAAAACGTAAAAATAGTCAAAATTGATATTTTGTCTTAAAAATAAAGTCTTTTCCTTACATATTCTAGAATCAAAATTTGACTACATATTAAAAAGTTAGTTATTTTGTGATGATCTAATGTTGATTTATCTTGTGATGTTTATCCAATGTTCGAAAAATTATTAAATTCATTTATTTATGTAGAGACGATTAGAATTTTTCATACCATGAATAGAGATGACTTTATCTTAGCCAACATTTTGATGATGTAAATGCTGAAATCCAGATCAATTTGATTACGTATTAAATGCATCATTGATAAGCTGAATAGTGCATTAACATTTCAACTTCAATATTACATTAATTTTCTGAATGCATTGAAGATAAAAATTCTTCATTTTCATTCAACTAATTTATGTTATACACCACTTTAATAATTAAATTAAAAAAAATATTAAAGTTTATTTTAAAGAATTTGTTCATTCTCTAAAATATAGTATGTATACAGAAGAGAAGAGGTGTATCTGTTACATAGTTTTTTCGGTACTATTTGACAGTTTCTTTCTGCCCCTCTATATATTTTTTCTTCACCTCCGTCTAAAGTTACAATTTTTCTTTTTTTAATTGTGGAATATATAATTCGGAAATTAGTTTTTTTCCTTTAAAAAATATAGACAACATACTTTTGGAATCAAAAATAATTTTTGGATTATGCAAGTCAAATAATTTTCAAATTATATAACTGAGAAACTAAATGATTTTCAGATCGTGCTATTTAAAAGATAATTATTTTTTATGTTTAAATTTTGTAATTCATAAGTTTTTATTGTATAACCTTAAAACCATTTTTATCTTTCAAATTATATAATCTAAAAAGACAGTCAAAAATATTTTATATGAAAGTGCAAGAAGAAAACATAGAAGTGGAGGAATAAACTAGCGTATAATTGGAATCAATAAATTAATTTAGACGTTATATGGTCAGACTATGTAAACAGAATGTGAAACCAGCTTATAAAACATGTGAAATCAATTTACACCAAAAGAATAACAAATTTCTCTTGTAATATGATTAACGTGGCAATTTTTAGTATAACAAATAATTAAATTTTAGCATTTATTTAAAAAAAATAATGTAAGAAGAGTGGTGTCTAATAGTTTAGTTTGGATTCATCTTTGATCTTGTTTTGGTTGTCTTTCTTTTGGAGTGAAACTATAAAGTTGTCATTTAGTTAATATCTTTATTTAAATTAATTTTAAAATGATAAAATATATTTAATTATTATTTAAATTTAAAATATTAAGATTGATATGTTATAAATATTTAATATTATATTATATTATACATATATATATATATATATATATATATATATATTAATAAAATAAAATAGCAAGCTATTTCATGCACTTTTTTTTATAGGAAGGCAAGATGTAATAAAAGGAAAAATCTTACTCGCTTTCTTTTTACTTACTAAACAAAGGATAGGAATAAAATTATATCTTTCAAGACTTTTTTGTATTTGCTTTGAGATTTTAAAATTAAAAAAAAAACACTTAATTTTTTTATTACAAATTCCTTATGAAGTACACACACATTTATATTGTATTATTATGTATTATAAATAAACAATTATTTTAATATTATCAAAAGCTTTATATAAAATATATAGGACCTTATCATTGTTGAAAAATATAATATTGTGTCACGTTACTTTTGTAGATTACCTTTTTCAACAATTTTATGCTGCCTACTTTTATTTAGCATTGACAACAGAGTTCTATTACCTTCTTTCATTATTATTATTCATATAATACCATTATGATTTTGGGTACTTTTCAGATGTCTATATACCTTACGAAATACATCAACAATGAAAAGACAAATTCTGAAACTTTAGTTTCTGAAAAGTAATTATAATGCTCTAAACTTCTGTGCTAATCCAAAAATATTTTCAGAATTTAATTTTTAAAATGTAAAGTTATATTTCCAAACAAAGATTTGAAAATTCGTGTCAATATCCACAATAAAGTTCCAAGAATAATTTCTCAAAACAAATATATATTTGACAAATTTGCATGCAACAGTGAAATAATCAAATTCTCTGCTTTCATTGCTTCAGCTCTTCTAAATTCCTAAGTAGTATTTAGTTTTACATATAGAAGATGAGGTGCCACATTTGGCACGAGATTAAGGAACTTAAACGTAAGAGGAGCAATTTTATTCCTTAGTGTTAAACTATATGATCTTGAAATCTTTGAACTATATGGTTTATATGACGAAGCCGCAATAATGATGAATATATATAGGTGAGAAAATTATATCTTGTTTAAAATTTTCAGTATGGAAAACTTCCTGTCATATGGATATGATCAAGGGTGCTTTTGAGCCCATACTTGAGCATTGCTTTGTTACCCGATCTGAATCCATCTCCATAAGCTGAGGAGGTATCTGATTCAATCTGGTGTTTAAAAAACTCACCAAGTTTCTTCTCAAAGTCGGAACGTTTACCCTTCTTTGATGATGCAGAAGAGGAGGAAGGTGATGATGAAGATGAAGATGAAGACGAGGATGATGATGCACCGCCATTCCCAGATCCCGAATACAGCTCTGAATCTAACCACATATGAGCCAACACTTGGCAGATTCCCTCTTCAACTTCTGGACTGAGGTTAGGATAGCCTGTCAAAAAACCAGAAACTTTGTCCAACTTGGCATCATGAGAAAAAAAAAATATAAACTTCCTGCTCCATGTTAAAGGCTGAATACCTTTAAGCCTAAGCCATGCATGCATCATCTCGTGAGCTAGGATTGATCCTGTTAACAACCTATAAATATAAAATTCTTGAATTATATCTGGGGAATGTCATATACAAATGCTGTGTAGATTCTGAAAGCACATTGCATGTGAAGGATACCTAGGAAGGCCATACAAAACTAGAATGGCTGTCACTTCACAGCGACGGATCAGCTTGAAGGGTTCAGTTATCATGTCCGTGACTCGGTAGCCGGCTCCGATCCTCGGCCTCCTTGAAATCTAGTATTATATGAAATATATTACAGTAATAAAATCAGTATTTGATAAACAGATCTTCTTCAATGGAAGAATTAGATGTGTGAAGACTCAATTTGCAAGCAAAAAATCCTACAGTGGTGACAGTTTGCTCTTCTGACAAACAGAGTCCTCTGGTTTCGGGTAAGTGGTGATGACCCTACATTCAATAGAGAGAAACACATGAAGGACGGATAGTAATAACATTCCATGAATGAAATTGAAAGTTAAACACATGAGGACTTGCATTCTTTTCTCCCTCCATGGCCTCATTCAGAGCTTGTCTCTCAACCAAGAGCATAGGAATTTGCTGCTCCAATTTCATATTTAGACCTTCATAAAATTCTTGTATTTCAAGGTAGAGAGGTTGGCATTCATGAGTATCCATAATTGATGAGTCTAGACACTCTAAACATAGCTTTCGACCATCATCAAGCAAAAGATATTTTGCATCCCTTGGCTGCACTGATTGAAAAGACAAAAAAGACAGAACGGTGGCGAGGGAGGAAAGGAACGGATCCATCAGTTATCTCCTAATTGTTAATAGTAGGATGAAATGTTTTCGGAGCTAGTATTACTGACCTCCATTCTTTCACAGCTACAGCAACGAGGTGTGCCATCAAGCTCATGAGATGGGCAGTATTTTTGCAGCCAGAAAGGATGAGCTCTATACTCAATGAGGCCAGATGAATTAGTTGGGATCTGCAAAGAAAGAACCAATCATTTTAGTTCACTCAGCAATATACATATTACTTAGAAAAAATAACTCAAAAGCCAAGACTTAGGGTCTGTTTGATTCTCTTCTCACTCTTTTCTATCATCACACAAGGAAAAATGTTTGATGTAGATTAGAAAATTAAGGTTTGGTTTTAAATTTCTTTGATGATCTCAATTAACTATACAGGATGATGAGATCGATCTTGTAGATCAAGTATGACGGTAAATTACTATGATTATCAGTTACATTTGTTAGCTCAAGTAGCTGATCCAAGAATTCCTGTAAAGTTCAAAGCTCCCCTTAGATTAACTTTCCCACTAGAAATCATGAATGAAGAAAATAATAAAGTAAAATAACATTTGAAACATTGAATAGAAGTTTCTAAAGTTCATCATAATTGAGAGAAAATTTGAAATAGAACAAGCACACACAATTGACAAATAGATAGCTCTTAGTGCAAAACAACTGTCAAGATACTTACAAAGTTCTTGCAAACATCACATCTGGGGTGATGCTTCTCCCTATAGCATGATTTATGGTAAGGGCGATTGCTAGACATGGAAAACTGTAAAGGAACAATTAAGCATAATCAAATGGAGATTGACCAAAAATGATATTTGAAGACCTTCGTTTAGGAAGCTAAGAATAGTTTTCAACTTTTTTATTGAAAAAGAAAAAGGAGGTTTCAACTAATTGTTTTGCTAAGCAAGCTGCAAAAGCAAAAGGACACTCTAGCCTCTAACCTCATAATCAGTTATTGGCAGACGACAGGCGTGGCAGCAGAAGCATTCTGGATGCCAAACACCTCCCATGCAACTTAAAAATCTTCCATGCCCAATCTCAGTCTTGCACCCAGCACAGATTCTGAAAGCAGATTTACAAAAACCTATTAAATCTCTATATAGATCCATAATATTGAAATAGAGGAGAGAATTTCAATTTTATTAGGTGACGAATAAACTCCAAGATATTCCACCGGAAGTGCTAACGAATCACCATAAACAAGACTAAGCTAATAACATTATAGAATATGTTCATTTTAATCACACCATTTTCTAACATTTTCATCTAATTAGAAGGTACTTAATAACACTCAGGAAAACTAACAGACACCAAGGTATCATTCATAAAATACCCATCCAGTGCTTATCCCAGTTCAATGATTCAGATGAGAATCTTTTAAAATAAGATTGATAACTCTGAATGAAGTCCATATCAGTTAATTGTATAACCAAACACTCAAACCAGCAAAACTTAAAATAGAAGTTTCAAAACATATTCTGCTTGGAATGTTAGAAAATTCAGCAATTTCCATAAACGTAAAAGGAAGAATTCGTTATACAGATAAAAGATGAAATTATACACACAATTACCTGTATCCAGGGGGAAAGAGGTGAGGATAAGATAGAAATGAAGATTCATTGTCTGATCGAGGAGGAGAACCAATGGTCAAACTTTCTTGAATTGCCCGAGCAAGTTGCTCGTCTTCCTCAAGTTGAGCTTTAGCAAGATGTTCAGCTTCATCTTGTTGAATTTTAGCCAGACGTTCATCCTCATCTTGTTGTAGTTTAGCAAGATGCTCATGTTCTTGTTGAATTTTAGCCACACGTTCATCTTCGTCTTGTTGAAGTTTAGCAAGACGTTCATGTTCTTGTTGAATTTTAGCAAGACGTTCATCCTCTTCTTGTTGAATTTTAGCAAGATATTCATCTTCTTGCTGAATTTTAGCAAGATATTCATCTTCCTCATCGTCAATATTACAGAGTTTATCATCTTCAGACTGAGAGTCATCCTCTAGGATATTATGGGACAAAAGCGATTAGACGTTTTGGTTATGGTTTGGTGTGTAAATAATAATTGATTAACGCATTCATTATCTAAACACATAAACCATACGGAACAACAGAATTTCTTCAGTTCACTCTTTTTTGCACTTTTTTTTATAAGCTATTCAATGGACTCTTAACTATAAGAAATATAATTTGAGAACTTTTGAGTAGAAATTTAAGTAAAACACCAGAATCAGAATATCGTCACAATATTATATACATTATATTTATATTTAAAAAAAAAAATCAAGAACCTAATTCTATTAACTTATTAACATGATTCTTATAATTCACCTTTGATTAGGACGTAAATGAAAGAATCAACAGATAGCATCATAGCCTTTGATCAATAGAGTAGAATTTACTTAAACAATATTGAAGACTCTGAAATAGGCATAAACATGCAGGAAATAATACAACAGGTATTTAAGAACTTGTAATAAACCAATGAGCATTTTGGTCAGATTCAGATAAGTTTAGGTACCTCATGCAGTGTGTAGAATCATCATAGTATTAAATTTGAGCCAAAGTAGTCAAACTAATCAGAAAATTAACTAAAACTACCGACATGCAAGAGCATAAATCTTACCAACAACTTTTTTCCCTTTAAGATGATCCTCCTCTGACAGAGAGAGTGCAATTGCACGGTCAATGTCTTCTTTCTCTATATCTGTTAAATCATCCTGCATTCGGTTTGCAATTATGACAAATTCATATTATCAGCTTAAGGCTAGGAGGAACTAGTACAGAGTTAGGCCTTGTTAAAGTGAAAAAAAAAAAAAAAAAAAAAAAAAAAAAAAAAAAAAAAAAAAACTAGCTCAATGGCATGAAAAGTTATAACTTATGACAGTGATTTTAACTCTTAATGGAAGGAAAGCTTTGATTACCATTGAACTACGATGGGTATCCCAAATTCTGTCTTCTCCATATTTTCCTTGGTATTGTCCACGTGAAATATGATCACAACCTTTAAGCAACTTTCTAAACCAACCCATTTCATGCAAAATTATTCACCTTCAGGTTGGCAAACCATTTGTCAAAAAATATGTCCATCGAGTACGCACAAAAATATATTCCACAATTTATATATAGAAGGAAGGTCGACAGACTATTAAGCTTCTTTTGAAAAAGTAAATGTTATGCCTTGATTCCAAACTTCAAAATTCAGAAGCATGATCATCCCTCTTGAAGCTTTTAACCAGCATTGGCTATAATATATAACGCAAAAAGTATGTTATGGCACTAAGGTAAATAGCAATGAGAGAAACAGTCAGATAACTAGAGATTGGGAAGACATACATATGTAGGAAATGTATCAAGTTCGAGACCAGAGTTTGAGAAGAGAAAATCTCAATCTTGGATAGTTAAGATTAGATATAACCGAAACAACATTGATTTTTTTTTCGGTGTGTGTGGCTGCAGGAGTGAATCTTGACCGTATAACTGAAATGGATAATTAAAATTTAGTTTGATTACTATAGTTACAAAAAATTTCCTTTCTAGTTCCTATAAGCATCTCCTTGTAATCCATACATATACCCTTTTTAATTCCAGGTGGTCTTCTAGGGAGTAAAATAGATTAAAATGCTACAGATAGAGACTAAAAGAGATTAAAAATATTAATAGAGACTAAAGAAGATGCTTTCATGTATAATTAAACTAAATTAAAATTAGAACAATCTCCATCACCTATATGTCATTGTGTGACAATTTATTCGCCCCCTCGCACCTCTCGCTCCCATTATGTTGTGTGTTTTGCAGGGAAAGTAAAAGTTAACGAGAACGACAGAAAGACTATCACACAACTGATATATATACATATATGGATTTATCAGGAAAAGAAAAAGAAAAAAAACTTGCAATATGTGTAAGCTCAGAAGATATGAAAAGCAAATTTCAATATCTAATCTTTCGTGTAAAACCCCAACTATAAGATATGAATACAGCCTCATTTACGCACACCAGTATCGTCAAATCTCAAACTAAGCAAACATGAACATCTTCGAATTTCCAGTTACACGTACCTGTTTACCGAAATCTCTTCACTTCCGCAATACCCAATATAAGGTTTGATGAATAATTCAAACCCAAGACAAATTACTTCAGAAAAATTAAAAAAACTGCACCACACCCACGATTAAAGATAGCGAAAGCAAGAAAGAAAAAGGAAAAATAGTGAGTTAGCAGAATGAAGTGAGAAGTGAACTGAGCAGGAAGAGATTAAGAATCTTTGGTAATAACGGATTCTGATGAATCATAATTTAATAAGTAATGAAAAAACAAGCACAAAGGGATTAGAGTAAAGTAGTGTATATACCCTGGAACCAAAAGAAAGAAAGAAAAAAAAGGGGGGTACTTAGATTCTACGCAAAAAAGGATAAGAAAAAAGGTAAATAGGAAAAGAGGAATCTTTTTAAGGTAATATTATAATTAATAAGGTTTCTTAAAAGACGAGTTTGGGTTGAAGATGGAGAAAATCGGAGAAGAGAGGAGAGGCAGCTGAATTTCAATGTCTACTAAAGCATGTGGGTCCTCTTCCTTTGTCAGTTACCCAGTAAGTAAAGTTGAACCTTTTCTTGTTCAGTGAAAGAAGGAGAAGAATGAAGTGGAATATTGTATTTGAAAATGGATAGAAAATAGAACTGTGTGATGAACTTTTTTTCTTGGTTTTGTTTCTTATTCATAATAATGTAAGAGAAATGAAAAAAAAAAAACAATTTATCATGAATCATATAAACAATGATGCAATTATTGATTTCATGTTTCCTCATATCAATTTTATTACGTTTGCTTCTGCTTTAATTTCATGTTTTCTTACAAATTTTTTCTTTCTCACAGTTACATTTCTTCCGTTTCTTTCGTACAAAATTAATTATTTTGTATTGTTGTGACGATTATTTCTCACAGTTATCACATATTCAATACAAATTAAATATAACTTGGAGAGAATTCTGGTAAAATCAAAGTTTGTGTGAATTTTTCGAAAAATAAAACACACGTGATAACGATTTTTATTTTTATTTTTTAAAATATTTTCATAAATGGATATCTAAATATCATTGTAATTCTCGACGTAGATGTGGAAATAAGATTATCTTCATTATGTATGTTGGCTAAAGAATGTTACAGGCTATTATATCATTTATGAATAAGATTTAGGTAAATTCTTATATATGTGTGAATTGAATTAACATTGAATATGTGTATATTTTTTATTTGTGAGATTGGATTAATATTAATATTATAATTTTAATAAGATATTAAATATACTAAATTTTGGTCTAATTTGAGCAAAATAGATAGTTTGATATTTGTATAATTTGTCTAACAAATTATATTTTGCTCGACTAATTTCAATTAGATAAAAGATTATTTTTAAAATTAACACAACAATAAGCAATTGTTTAATAAATCTTAAAATCAACACGACAAATGACAATTCGTTTAATAAATCTTATATTTTCATCGGTTGAGTTGAGTTTCTTGCAAACAGCAACCTAAAAGCAATTTTTTTATTTTTTATTTTTTGTTAAAATTTGTCCAATGAATTTTTCTGATTAAAAGGACAGGTTAAAAGTGAATGAAAGAAGAGCAATATGAATAGTTAGTTGTGATGGTTAAGGAAAATAATAAAATTATGAAGTGCTATGTCGTAATGAAAGTTAGATGATAAATGGTTTAGTGAAAATTTTATATTATATTTGATGATTTTTATATGGTGTCATTTATTGAAGTATATGGGTTGTTTCTAGTTATTTGAAGTATATTCATTGTTTTAATACGTTTTTATGCATTGTGAAAGTAAAGTGATACATATATGATTTCAAACTCATGAAAGTTAGTTCAAAGGTGAAATTTTGTGATGTGGTTTCAAGTACTTTTAGTATGGATGTAAGGAGTTCAGTTTTGAGAGTTATCCTGACACTCTAATGGTTATTCATTTTCACATAGAGGAAATTGACACATATGGTGAGAGTAACAATAGGTCTTAGTCTTAGGTGCTTCTAGTATGATTCAAGGCATGGAACATACTCTTGTGAGTGTGGTTGGGTGAAATCCATTGACAATGACTTTGCAAAGTAATAGAAGCTACCACAAGTGCACAACCCGTCATAACTCGTCACGTATTCTAAGTCCGGACAGGTTAGTCAAACTATGGTCATGCATAAAGTGTTTAGTTTGTTGGCGTGATATGTGTATCATATATATAATGTTTAAATGTTTATATGTGTTGTCTTGTCTTTGTATATGTTTCTCGATAATCACCTTAATGGGTATGAGTTTAAAGATAATATATTTTCAGTTATGTCAACGGGAGAGTAAGAAAGAAACATCAATATAGATAGTTTCTAGACTTCAAGTGTAGATATTTCTTTTATAAAAGATGTCTAGTTTTTTTTTATAAGTTTTATTTTTGTAGCTGTTACTTCAATGATTTTATATTACTAAATTTAGAGGATGTTACATTTACCCTGATTTTTTTTTTCAAGTATTTGATGAACTTTTAAATCTGTTAACATTTTAGTATAAAAGGACAAAAATGTCTTTAAGAGACCGTTAAAAGTTTATCCACTGTCTCCAATGCCTACCAAATTCTGGCAAAAATACCTACTAACTACTTGTAGGTAAATAATTATAAAAATATTTTATTTAAATAATATTAAGTGATCAATTTATATAGTTATTAAAATTGTTTTAGAAATACACGAAATTAATAAATATATATGTAGAAATAAGGACTGGTCTAGCAAGTGGGCCAGACATGTACAAGAGCCCAAAAATCTAATGCTGAACCAAAACCAAATTAAAAAACGAAAACACATCTAATCTAAAAGTGAATTTCTTATTATTAATTTCAAAGGGAAATTAAACTCAAATCTAATGGTAAATACAAGTACATATTTTACCTTATTTATGTTTTGGGTTAGAAAATAAAAAGTGAACGAAAAGAAAGGTCAATAGTATAAAGAGATATTTTTTTGAATTAAATAAAAAAATTGAGAATTATTTAATTGAGAATTTATATAATTTTCAGAGAATAATTATATTTTATTCGGTGCATCAATCAATCATATAATTAAATTTTATTATTATTTTCATATTTAATTAGGATGTAATTTTTATTTTATTCTGATTTCACTGAAGAATGATATATTTACACTTGTGTATGTAACTGTCTTCAATGATCCAAATATTGATTAAATATCTTTGTTTAAAAGAAAAATCAATAACATATGAGAAAAAGTTGGCATCTCAATGACATTATTACCATTAAAACGTTAATTTATCATTAGTATTATTAATTTTTTTCACAAATTAATCCATGAAAACAATGATAGCTTTTTATATTTATTCCTAAAATGTCATTTAATGTAGTCCCATCTATGTTCCTATTGAATAAGCAAAGATAAAGATAATTGCAGATGGAAGGGCAATGAATTTGAGGACCCCTCCCTAGTTTTTAGGTAAGTCACCATCACAACGTGTCTCACTGCTCACCACACCATGCCTTTTCAACTACCTCATTTTTTTTTTAAAAAAAGTCTTTTAACAATTCTTTTTTGATAATTTTTTAACAACGCATACGTAGCCGTTTATGATTGGTCCGTTTCAAATATTTTTTTGAAGATAAATTCAAACATACTAATAAAATGATGACACGTGTCCTGTTGTAAAAAAGTTGTTAAAAAAAAGTTATCAAAAATATCATTGTCCTTTTCTTTTATATGCACAAATCTAACCAACAAAATATATTTCAATATACTTTAATTTTTTTTTTAATTTTAGTTTTCAGTTTAAAACAATTGGAAAACAATATTTAAAATGTGTTTAAAACATTTCCAAAATTATACAATTTCTTAAAACACGTTAAGCAAAAATTACTTAATCAGAGTTTCTTAGAGTAGAAAATTCGTAGTACTTATTAGGCCGAAATGTAAACACCGGGCTACGTAGCCCATTTTACAGTTACAACTTTGGGTTAGTAAGCCTCAGAAACCCAATAACTAATCATCCTCTTTTGTCTACAACATTTTTCAATAATTTACAACAATACTAAATAAGAATATATTGCTTTAAAGAAACATTTTTTTTTAATATTTTTTGTTTCATAATAACAATACACATATTTCATTTTTTTTTAAGAAACTGACATCCTGTTATAATACAAGCCAGAAACATAAATATAATTTTTTTTCTCAACTATAGTTTTCATCAAAATTTTCAAGAAAATAATGTTAATCTTTATATGGCATGGGTTGGACGTAGTCGTTTACACTTTATTTTGTCAAGAAGATGAATGAAAATTATAAAATGTATAATTTAAATTGAAAAGAAATAAAAGTGAAAGAATGGAATATACCATCCGACATTTCAACTTCCCAGACGTTTTTTCTTCAACACTTTTTTTTTCTTATAAATCTCATTGTATTTTTAAATATCATCTTTCTATAAGTTAAATTCCAAATTAACTTGGCAATCGATAAAGGTTAGAAACTAATTCCAAAGGTATTAATACATTTCAAAAATCTATTCTTTAAACTCGTTATAAAGCCTTAACGCATTAAATAAATTATTGTTAAAAAATAGTCTGATAAAAAAATACATAAGATTTTATTTTATTTTTATGTGTGTTGTTGGTAAACATATTTCCTTTTTTCTTTTTTTTTTCTTTTTCTTACGAGAAATAAAGTTGCTTAGGAGGAGAATATGAGTTTGAAAAAGGTAGTTTATGATATGATATAAAAGCAAATAGTATAATTTTGGTTTTCTTTACTTAGAACAACACTAAAAATGCTTATAAAAAAACTCAGTTTTCTTAATTTACATCGTTATAATTAGTTATGTACTAAGTTCTCAACTAATTTTTATCAATTAGTCTTCCTTTCTGCTAGAAATTAATTATCGTGCATGGTTTTTGTTACTAATTAATGCTATTAGTTTTAATTTTAAATTTTATTAAGTTAATTGGGATTGAAAGTCTCGTATTTAATAAAAAACTTATTAAGATTACTCTTATATAAATAGAAAATTTATAAATTTATTATATTAAAGCTTTGAGTTAAAAGTGATGTATAAATATTTTATAAGAACTTTTTCACATCTCAAAAGTATTGAAATTTTTGATATTTTTTCTAAAAAAAATGTTATAGCAATATCGATGATTTATCTTAGTGACAATTCAAACTAGTATCCTATAAAGTAGGTGAACAATATTTTCTTTGGTGAGTTTTGATATTTTCATGATTGAAATAATAAATAAATAAAATTTAAAATGATTTTCCTTTTTTTATCTTTTTTTTTCACTAAAATGAATATTAGTTTTGTTAGGGTTAAATATATTTTTAGTTCTTTAACTTTTAGTGAAAATTAGAATTAGTCACTCTTCAAAACTGCCTAATTTAGTCCTCAAACTTTAAAAATGTATTAATTTAGTTCTTTTAACTAAATTTTGTTAGGTTTATTTGATGTTTCAAGCATGTTTCATAATAGTATTTGGGTTGTTTACACTATTTGACACATATTTGTTTCAATGTCAACTGACAAACACGTTTGAAACATCAAATAAAGTTAACAAAATTTAGTTAAAAGGATTAAATTCATATATCTCTAAAGTTGGGAGACTAAATTATGTCAAAGTTTTGAAAAAAAGACTAATTCCAATTTTCACTAAAAGTTAAGGAAACAAAAACATATTTAACCATTGTTTTTTCACCCATCCATTCACTCAAATCAAGCTAAATCTAGGAAACGAACGCGCAACATATATCTATCTTTAACAACATTCACAATATCATCTAAGTAAACAAACTAATTTACATAATGAGTGAAACCTTTCCATGTTCACTTTTCTCATTCATTACTTTTCTTGTTTTCAAGTTAAACCTTCTCTATCCCATACTATAAACTAACTAACTTCTGGTCAAAGAATTTGAAGAATAATATTTGAAACAATACAAACAAAAATCAATTTAAAGAAGACACTCATTCAAAATTGCAATTTCAATTGTCGATTCTCTCATGATGAACAACCTCGTCATATTTTCTTCTAGGTTTATTCATTTGATACACTGTTGTTATAGATTACTATTCACTCTAAAAAACACGTCTTACCACACAATTACAGACTTAGTGTGAAGCAACAACTGTTAGCTTTTCTTCAGCTCAAGAACAGCAAAAAAAAAAATAAATATACATACATACATATATATATATATATATATATATATATATATATATATATATATATATATATATATATATATATATATATATATATGGTGGTTCAAATTGCCTTATTAAATACATTGGATATGTTTGTCCTATGAATATTTATGCAAAATTTTCAAAAGCGTTTTAAAAATGAACTTTTGGCATTTTCTTCTTGTCTTGGTTATCCCACGCAAGACAATTACATGTGCAGCTTCGTATATACATTGATTTAAGTGGCCCCTCAAAGATAAAACCAGTTGATTAATTGCTGATTATTACTTCCATGAAACACCCAATTTTCTTTCCAATTGGTTTGTTTCAACTAGCTAGGATACAAAACAAATACGATAACTATTTAGTAAACAATCACCAAAACTAGAAAATAGAGATTTTCATTTATTGGCCTTCGTCTGAAATTTATTATCAAGCTGTTAATGTTACTCAGTTTTATATTGTTTACCAATTAATTGTGTTTGTTTACTAATATATACGATAACTTAATAAGAAATAATAAGTACGGTAATATCTATTACTTCTCAATTTTTTTTGTAAATTTTTAAATGGCAAAAATTAAATATTTATATATTGTAAAGGGATTGAGTTTGTATTTTAATTTATTAATATTTTTACCTTTAAAAAAATATTTTTATTTTAAATGTTAAATTTGATTTTTATCCTATAAATTTTTTCTTTGATTTTCATCTGCCAAAATATAAAATTACTTCCTTCTATTGACAAGGCTTATTAATTACTAAGTTTTGAGGGTGATTATGGATGTAGGTTTTTAAAAATATTAAATTCATAAAATAATTTTGATGTAACCAAAAAATATTTTTAATATATGTGTATATATATTATGATAATTTTTTACGTGAAACTTAATAATCATGTGTGAATACTTATCAGAATAAAGGTGCTATCAATTTTCCTTTAATAGCACAGGCAGTTAGAGTATAGCCATGTGCTAATTTCCATGTGAAAATAAGGTGAGGTTGATACCCTAAATTCTTGAAAACTGGTATTCCACAAAACCATTTTTTGGTATTTCCATATTCTTAATTTAATTAAAAATCTTAGGGTAATGAAATTCTGGAGGTTCTCTAATATTTCAAGGTATAAAAGGTGTTTACAAAAATAATTATAGACAGTTTTTCAATAATGTAATCAGAATCAAACTGACATCATTGAACTAATTAATTAGATGGTTCACCATAAAGCTTGGAAACCCATTCAAACATATGGCTATCTTAGAAATGGAGTTTTGGAAATAAGACATCACTTAATTTAGATGAAGTTTTTATTAAGTATCATATAAAAATCTTATAGTTGCAATCAATCAAGCAAAGAGAAATATGTGTCTGTATTGAAAATATATTATCAATGTTTACAGAAACACGGTGTTTATAAAATTGTGTACACTTTTATATTAACTTGTCCAGCATCACTATATACGACTTCTTTCTCGTCTACCAGAATATTTTAAAGACTAAATTGGTGAAAAATTCAGAGATGACCAAACATATTTAATATACGAAGATATTAAGGTAGAAGAAATTGCATGAATTTTATACTATTTGTAAATATTTATATGTGAATTAATTAAAGTCATTGACGTGTACAGAGAAGCTTACCTCCAGATTCGAATATAGCTAAGCATACATACATATAGCATAATACATAGGAACCATAAAATATCTATGGGGGCTTGTAGTTAACGTTAATTAAGCAAACATAATTTGATAAGATGAGAAAATAGGTTTCCCACTAAAAAATAATAATTGTGTCAGAAGTTTCTTATCAATTAAAAATAAGATCAAATTATAATATATAAATAAAATATAAACTTTATTTAATAAATTAATTTTGCAAAATTAAATTAAATTTAAAAATTTACTTTCTAATAAATTGGATTAAAATATTTAATTGTGTTTGTTTGTATGTATGTTTCCTTGATACAGAAGTAGGGTTTTAGATAAGGGAAGCTGGGAAAGTGATAATTGTTATATTTAAAATGTAACTAGCAACTAACTAGGTATGGTTAGATTGGGCTGAATTGAGAGAGGAAAACCAAACAAACACTTTGCGTTTGTTTCTCCAACTGCAATTTAAACCAGAAGAACAATTGACAGCTCAACTTCTGTTTCTCCACTGTTCTTAGCCATAGTCTTTTGTGATGTGTCACGTGATTCTCACACTCTCCTCACACGTACGCTCCCTGGTCCCTTTGCTTCGCCAGGGACCATTTCATCATTGCGACAACCTAATTATGTCTTATATCCTCCACTCACGTGCCAAAGTCGGCTACGCACGTGTCTTTAATTTATGGATGCTACTATTGGTTAAACATTTATTTTCTCCCCTCTCTCCTACTTTTTCAAGTTTTATTACTTTTGTATGCTTATAAACATTTTTAAAGTTCACGTTCTGAGTTGCAAGTGCCGCACTGCTTTTGGAAAGTTAGAAGGAACAACAGCCACCCCTTTCCTTTAATCTTTAAAGTCCATGACAGTTAGAAGTGAGGTTTAAGTTTGATTAAAGCTCACAAAATTGATTTGTAAGATAAAATTTACATTCATCTATATATTATAAATTAATTTTATTTCTAATCAATATAAAATTTTAACCGTCACAAAATATTGCCTCGCCCCCATAATTTTCCCTTTTGGCATCGCTGTGATTTGGATTCAAAACCTCACCATCAAAACGCTTTTTATCTGCACCACAAACGTTATCTCAGCTATAAAATTTTCAAACAGCAACGCTTTTTATAATATTGTTTAAGATGGAGGGATAGACAGTAGTGTACCGATGAATTGACATAGATACAAACATCATGCAATGTTCCAAGGGCTGTTGTCATTTCCATGTTCACTTATTTAAATATTGCTCTAACTAGCTGCTTGTACGTGGGACCCAAAGAGGATGTTTGCTCAATTTCAAGCACATTCTGATAGCTAGAGCTGTCTTTAATTTTCACAGCACTAGTTTGATGATCGTTTTGTTTATGGATGACGATGGGGATAGCAACACGAATAAGAGCATCCTGCACAGTGCTCACGTCGATGTTACTATAATGTCATCATTATTGACCAAGTTTCATGCTATATTTAGATTTTCCCAATTAATGGGTAATCAACCAAAGTTCATTTTCTAATTCTGTATTACCAAATTTTGTTTTATCCCACAAATTTTGTAATATAATACAAGATCAATTTGTTAATGATTTAGATATACATTATTTATGACAAACATTTTGTGAAACATGTTGTATCCGTAAATTTAAAAAAATTACCATACATAGTGTTAGAAGTAGATTCTAGGCCTAACTCAACCCCACACTGTCCATCGCTAGGATAGGCTCTAACCATAGCTCCGATACCATGTTAGAAAGCCTAACTCAACCCCACAAAACCGGCTTGTAAGGTGAGGTCTGCACTCCACTTATATATATTATAAATTGGCTTTATTTCTAGTCGATGTGGGACTTCCAACACATTGCTCTAAGTATACTTATGCATATATGTATAGCACAAAGTATATTTTATACTATATGTTAGCAACTAACTACCTCTTTGTAATGTTTTATTTGTTTGTATTCATATTGTTGAGTAATTGAAACGGGAAAGGACGACCTTCTTATTTATTGCTGTTGATGAATTCTTTGGAATGAAAGAAAGACGTGAAATGTACTATCACTCATGACTAAATAAGACGAAAGAGGAAAAAAATGACCGACAAAATTTTATGTTTTTGTTTTGTTTTGAAACATAACTATAAATGATATATTAAAGAATTCTTTTTAACTTTCAGTTTATATTTCATTAAATAAAAATAAAAGTTAACATATTAATTTATTATCTTCAGATGAGATATCATGATATATTTTTAATTATCTCATGGTTTATTAGTATCCGATTTTTTATGTGTTTTTTTTATAAAAAACTAATCATAGTATTACATTCGTTAATAATTTGTTTGGTGATCAATTTGGAAGAGTATGTAAGTGAAAAATCTTAAATTTGTAAACTTTTGTATTAAAAGTTTGATAAACAAACAGATAAAAAAAATCTTGTTAGAAATTTAAGGATGAATTTAAATTTTACATTAATTAAAAATGAATTAAAAAAATCCTTACATTTTATTGTCATAATAATAACAATATTCGTTATTTAAATAAGCAAACTCCAATTTTAATTATTTCATATTATTTTATATATTTTTTAATTTATCATATTAATAAATCATTCACGAACTTTTTTTCATTTTTTATTATTTTTTCTTTTATTTAAACAGTCATATATTTTTTTCTGCTTTTCCTTTCATCTCTACTTTTCATTCACTCAACTCAAACACAAACTAAGGCCACTCAAAAGTAGGTAAGTTACCCATGCAAAAGAGGAAAATTCGTCTAAAGCATCAACACGTGGTGCATTATTCTTGATATTTATGATTGTAATGTAAAAGTTAGCTGTGTTAATCAGAATATGTTTTAGATTTTTTTTTCTACTAAATTCTTTTAAAAAAGTATAAAATTAATTTGTGTACCCTTTAAAATTAAAGAAAAAACGGAAAACTAAACAATTTTTATAAATTAGCATTTATAACTTAATTTTAGTTGATAAAAATATTGATTTTAATTTATTATAAATGGAATTTATGAAAACTATCATTAAATCCAGGTTACGATTTGTAGGTGGGGTTTTCTTTTTCGAGCTTCTTTTTGGAAAAAAAAAAAAATCTACGAAAAACATGTTTGATAAGTTCATTAGCATATGTTAATGAATAATGCTAAATCAGATAATTATTTCCAAAAGCTAGTTTATAGTTTTATTAGCAGGGAATGCCGCAAAAGGTTATCTGTCAGAATTTTTGCAGCCTTGATTTTACATGAGATTGTGATATATAATTATTGATTAATATATAAGGTAGTGGTCATAATCCCATGTTAATTACGTGTGCAGTTGTAGCACCGTAGTACGTTAAGATCATGTCGCTAATTTGCTTGGCAACATTTATCATACCCTGATAATGATATTATTTTAATTAATTTATCTATCACTTTGATTAATTTAAAATAATTTCACGTTTCTATACTAGATGCTACATGTCTTTCATGAAAGATAAATCTACTCCAATTGAGTAAGCTATAGTAAATAATTAATGTAATTATTTATCTAAATATATTTCAAATGTAATTTTCGCATTAATGAAATTTCTACATTAGTACATTTAATACTACTGATATATATTTTTAAGCTAAAAACGAATTTTTAAATAGTATTTTTAATTATAATAGTAATTAAAACAAAGCCAATTACTGACTAATTTATTATTAACACGTGCATTTTATTGCTGGACAATCCCAAATATAATTTTTCATCCCAAAACTTCAAAGGAAATCACTCAACTATTATTTGGAGCCATGCTTAATTTAACAGAAAGAAGGTTTTCCATTTAAAAAAAAAAAAAGTAAATTGAAAGGGAATGATAAGCATAGATAAGTGAAATTATGTTTGTAAATGGAAAGCATAAAGTAGTTGGGGGTGTTTCATATATCACTACTACGTACCTACACATACATGTTCCACCTTTCTTGTAGTTAAACAAAAGATGCGACACAGTTTTCCTTCAAATTCTGTCTTCACATAAATTTACAGTTTAGCTGCAGCTCATCTCCATGCATGTTTTGCTACAATACTAGTCAACATCACCAAGATAACAAGTCTTGTGGTTAGGGTTGCAGGAAAATGTGATAGGAAACTGAAAATCTCGAATTTCGAGAAAGAAGAAAAACATTGAAATGCATGCATTTAACCAAAAATGACAGTGATGAAGTTGTGTGAAGTTTAAGACTTAACTAGCTACCTATACTTAGTGTGGTACCTGTCGGGCCACTGCTCCTTTATTGCAATCCGATGCTGTGTTTCTCTTGGCCTTTTTTTCTTCTTTCTAGATCCTATATCTTCTTCATATTCCAACTTTAGTTATACATGCTTAATCACTATTCATAGATATAAAATTACTATCCACGTTCTATTTAATGCAAAATGTAATTAATATTACTGTGTTCACCTTTACATGTTACTGTGCAGTTTAATTTTGTACTATCTCTCTGCGTGCATGCTCGTCACAAAGATGTGTCATTATTTGTTGAAAAGAAAAATGTTGTGTATAGCTGGCAACTTGCAAGTGTAGATGGTGACTTTACGGGACCATCCATAGCCTCCTCGGATCTGCAACCCCAACATAACTATCTTTTAGTTTATTTCTTGAACTCACCCCAAGTGTGATCATTTTTAGCTAAAACCTACTATTTTATTAAACTAATAAAATAAAGGACAATGATATTTTGACACACTTTTTGACAACTTTTTTTACAATGAGACACGTGTCATCATTTTATTGGTCTATTTGAACTTATGTTTAAAAAATATTTAAAACGGACCAATCACAAGCTGACATGTATGCATTGTCAAAAAGTTGTTAAAAAAGTGTTGTTAAAAGAAGTTTTTCCTAAAATAAATAACAAATACTTTATTTATTCTTTATTTAAACATTTACTTAATCATATTTATCTCTTCGCACTTTCATTTTGTTTCATCCTTTCGACCAAATTAAGCTCAATAATTTATATATGATTTAAAATTAAAATAGTTTCAAGTGGGCATTTCTTTGATAAGATAAATGACGAGAGTGGTTATTCTTTTTCTTTCTTTTTTCTTTCTTTCATAGGTGGGGCTTTTATATGAACATCAAAAGACGTGTGTAAAATATCGCATAACGTTTTCAAAAGTCAAACTTGTGATTGTACACACTCTAATATGCATGCTTGCCAAAAATGATATACGAGAGTGTCATATGCTATGTTACTATAAATTAGACATATAAAATTAAAGTGAAAGGTTCACTTTTGAACCCTAAATGGTACATTATATCGTTATCTTTTCGCTGATAATTAAAATGGGTACATGCTTAGCTATGTATTATTCACACATCATTACAATTAGTTGTTTAACAGGAAATCAAACCGTCACTGTAATGCTTTTCAGTGTTAATATACTACTTTATACATCATAACCATATTGCTTCAAAGTTTACAAAATTTGTAAATCAAACAGCTAAATCATGATTCACCGGTATTAATAACACAATATCGTTAACTAATGATTATATAAACATTAAAAAAAATACAACTTTAATAAGATTTAAGACACAGAAATAATCTATTTTATAGTTTTTAACATTCAAAATATAAAAAGCATATCATAATATTTAATTTTAATGTTTCACCATACATAATAGTTTTTATAAAATAAATAATTTTTCAGACAAAATGGTAAGCTTTTTTCTTTTTACTTTTAAGGGAAAACATTTAGATAAATTCAAACACTTTTTGTTGATATATGGATTGTAAGCCTAAATTACACCTTAAGAGTGGATTTAACTAAGGTTGATACAAGTTTATATATTATAAATATATTTTGTTTCTAGTTGATATAAGACTTCTAATACACTTTTCTTATGTTAACACATATTCATATAGAGTATCATGATAAACATTAATGAGCAATCTAATTACTATAAAAAAAAATAACATATTATCCACAAATATAATCCATCAATTATTGCAAAAATTCGTCAGTAATTTGAATTTATCGGTAATAAAAAATTTGTTGGCAAAATGATCCTTATAAATTTTTTTCATGGATCGCAAAATCCATTAATAATTATTGATGACCATAAATTCGTTGGTAATTATTGATGATAAAAAATTTGTCATTAAATATCCATTAACAAAAATCTGTCGATAATTATTGACAGATTCTGTATGATAAAATTTTTTAGTCAAAATCGTGTTTATATCTTCTTCTTCCTCTTCTTCCTTTTGTGCTTCTCCTTATTCCTTCTCTTCTCCTCGTGACTCCACAATTATTATCATCGTCATATGAACTGTTGTGTCAATTGCTTTTCAACCTTGTAATGAGATTGACACTTATATCTTATCATTAATCAATGTGAGACTTTCAACCGTTTTTAAAATAGTTTTATTTATCAATTTTGAATTCACTTGTTTCTAGATAAAAAAAATGATTTTTATAATTTTATTGTAGTGCATGCTAAATTAATTAATTCATTCTCTCTTAATTTGTCTTTATGAAAACTAATACGATTATAACATAAGATATCATACCAGACATTTTACATTTCCTTTATCAAGCATCAAAAGATTTCCTCCGGTCGCAAACTTGGTTTTGATATATAGTTTACATGCTTATCCTTTGGATGGCAATATATATTGTTCAGTTATCATTTTTATACATATGCTACTAAGAATAGTCATCCAACACTGGCTAGTTTAATATTTTAATGCATTGGTTAGACAATTAACCATAAAAAAATTAAATGGTATTTAAAATGTATTTGAAAATTATGACATGGACATGCAAATAACATTATTTATTACAAAATTTCCTGTTATTTATGCTTTGAGTAGTTTCAATAATGGATTAAAAAAAAAAGCTTTTATGCAGATACTTTATAACTAATAATTTTATACTGTCTATCAAAACCATAACCTAATATTAACAATGTTCCTTTTGTATAAAAAGTTATTAATTGTAGACATATTTGTTTCAATGAGGTTTTCTATATTTGATAATAACTCTAGAAGACTTGCAGGACAGAAAAATAATGATGAGATAAAATGATTACACTTAAAAAGAATGATATTTAAACTAAGTATAATATAGAAATATGAAATATATTTAAACCTTAATCATAAGTAAAAGAAGGTGAAACATGAAAAACACCTGTAAAAAAATAAGGATACACGAAAAGGGAAAATGAACATGGTCATTGTGACAGTGGCAAACCTTAAAGCGGTTATGAGTACTTTTCAGACCCTATTTATCCCACACAAACCTAAGTTGTCTGTTTTGCCCATTCACTCGCACGTGCCATCCATCCACTTCGTCTAGCACTCTTATTTCTAAAATCTCTTATATTTTTCTTGTCTTCCTTCGCCAGGACTATTTTGTGAAGAATAATAATATTTTTACAACATTTTTTATAATATTTTAATATTGTTATTGATACAAAATTATTTTACAATCAATAATAATAGTAAACATTAATATAAATCAATCACAGAATAACATGTAAATAATGTTAAAATATTATAAAAGAATATTTTTAAAATATCACTATCTATTTGTGAGTTTGCAACGCTTAAAATGACCAACATGACCTTACCAACTAAGGGGGCTCATCCCCATCGGCAATGATTATGTAGGGCACTACGGTCATTCCAACATATAAAAAAAAGATGGTGGTAGTTTGGATCGTTGAGATGACTTTCTACTCACCTTATCTTTATTTTATTCCGTAGTTTGCGTTTGTTTCCAAAGGACGTATTCGGATGACAATAAAAGCCAATACTTGTGATGACATTGCGTTAATTTCATTAACACCCTATATAAAACTAAGCTACCATCACAATAAATAATTAAAAAATTAATCATGATCCTCTCGTTAAAAATATGATAATTTTTATTCAACATATACCATTAATACGTTTCTAAGCTTCTGTACAAACATGTTAGAGTTTGCGTATTTTTCCTTTTCAGAAGCATCCATTCATATTTTGGAAGAGAACACAAATCGTTAGTCTCTTAAATAACAATCCTTAAATCCAAGGCTTATTGTTCCTATTTTTTGAGTATACAAGATAGGGTTATTATGGTCATTGGAGTGGATGAATATTTCTTGTGTGTGCAATTGTTTACCAAAATATATAAATATGAAAAATGGTGTGAAATAGAAGAATAAGGAGATTAAAAAAAAAAAAGTATATATAAAAGGACATTATTGGTGGGGAAAAAAAACTAAAGGAAGAGGTGAAGACCAAAGAAGGGTGAGAGCGACAGCTTTCCTTTCCTCTCTCTTCTTCACTCTCTCGTTCTTTCTTTCTCTCTCTCTCTCTCTCTCTCTCTGTTTATCTGAGACAAGTATGATATCAGTCCCCCAAACCTTCCATCTTTAATTTTATATCGTTGTGAAGCCCGCACTTTCTTTTTAGAGAATTGATTTCAGAGACCTCTTACTTCCCATAGAAACAAAAGAGAGAGACCACAACATACAGAGAGAGAAATTGAGTGACTGTGTTTGTATGTGAGAGAGAAAGAAGGAACTCTAGAAGCTATCAAAACCACCGAGGATGTCTGAGTGCTTTACATCTTTTCATATCCTGCAACTCTGAGAGGTACACATATGTCTGCATATACACACGCCATTAGATATACCAGCAAAGCTGAAAATGATAGAGATGAGAATTTACCTCTCTCTTTCTCTTTTTCAATTGTCTGTGAATAGTATTTCTTGATGTGCTGGATTTCTTTAATTATTCTTCTTATTACTGATCAATAATTCAACCATTGGACAGAAGTAACCAGGATAAAGCTACTGAGGAGGGTTTAGTTATTTTTGTTGGTACTTGCTGGCCAGAGAAAAGAGATAAAGATGATGGTTTTAGCATGGGAATAAGAACACCGTTACATTCATCGAGGAGACTATTACTGCACACCATTGGTTTTCTTTTCGATCTTGGATTAATTGTTGCAATTCTATGTCCCAAGATTTTCAATCAGGAATCTTCAGCTTCCCGAATGGGTTGGAGAGAGGAAGGGTGAGTCCACAGCAGCAGATCCGGAGGGACAAAGTAAGGTTGCAAGGAGGGTTCGAGGCAGCGCCATTGGTTGGGATAGAAGAAGAGGAACCGGTGTACGAGACTGCCGGGATGTTGTCCGAGATGTTCAATTTTCCGCCTTCGGCTGCGGCGGAATTGATGGAGCAGCAGCCTGTGACGGCCACGTTTAGGGCGGCGAGGCAAACCGGAGAGTGGTACGGAAACAGACAGCAACAAGGGGTGAATATGATGATGGGTGGATTGGGGGATTCGAAGAACCAAAACGGTGTGAATAACAACCAGCATCAAGCACAACACCAGATTTCAAGCATTAATGCTGACTCAGCAGCTGCCATGCAGCTTTTTCTGATGAACCCTCAAACGAGGTCGCCTTCCCCTCCTCAAAGCCACGCCACTCCTTCTTCAACACTCCACATGTTGCTTCCCAATCCTTCTTCCAATTCCCTCCAAGGTTTCACCGGTTCGGCGGTGGGAGGGTCTTTTGGGCAATTCACATGGGTTCCTGAGAGTGCTCATCAGCAAGGAGGCGTGATGGAAGGGCAAGGTCTTTCGCTATCGTTGTCTTCTTCTCTGGAAGCAGCGAAAGCCGAGGAATTGAGGATGGGGGACAGTGGTTTTCTATATTACAATCATCAACAAGGGGGTGGTGTGGGAGCTGGTGCTTCTTCTTCTTCTTCAACAGTTCAATTTCCGTACAAGAACAACAGTCATCACCAAGCATTGCATTTGCAAGGGGTGATAGGACACGACAACAACCAGCAGGGACATGTTGGGTTCGGCTCATCCTCGTTAGGTGTAGTTAATGTTCTGAGAAACACAAAGTATGTGAAGGCTGCACAAGAGTTGCTTGAAGAGTTTTGCAGTGTTGGGAGGGGTCAGTTTAAGAAGAACAAGTTGAATAGGCAAAATTCAAACCCTAATTCAAATCCCGATGGAGGTGGTGGTGGTGGTGGTTCTTCGCCTTCGTCAAAAGATGCCGGTATTCCTCCTCCTCCTTTGTCAGCCGGTGATAGGATTGAGCATCAGAGAAGGAAGGTCAAACTTCTATCAATGCTGGACGAGGCATGTATTGTAATCTCTCTCTTTCTTTCTGTTCTCCTCTCGCCTTCTCTCCCCATCAAGAGTCAAGGTCCCCCAATATCTTTTCCTTCTAAATTATTTCCTTAATTTAATCCTTTAATTAATACTGCATTATTTGTCTTCCAAATTAACAAGAGGATTATAAAGGACACGCTTCTCCTCTCCGGCCGGTATCTTTAATTAATTTCTACCTTTTTAAAAAAGAAACTAGAAAAAAGGGAAAAGGCCGGCTGGTATAATAGGGTTCCATTTCATAGGATCAGTTGGTAGGTAAGTGTTCCTTATTTTAATTAATACAAAATTGGTTTTTTTTTTAATCCTTGGATTTGATTGGTGGGATGACTTTATGTTATTTTATTTGGGTTTCTTGGTTTGGTGCAAACCATGAGACTAACTATTAGGAGAATACGTCCATCAAGAAGCGACGTCCCTTCTCATTAGTAAGATAGACTCCAACACAAGAAAGAAAGCACTCACTCACCATATCTATTACGTACCATGTCAATCCACCACACCTATCATGGAAATATTGCAATCAAACCCGTTTTTTTATCATATCTAAGTTCATCCTTTACTATTTTTTTTTTTATTTTATTTATGTGCACAGGACTATCAGTTGAAGAAGGTTACTTCCAGAAAGAAACCAATGAGATTATTCTTCCTACTCGTTAACAATCAATGAATACTTCAATGCATCCCTATTATTCCTTGGCTGGGATTTTGTTTTTTGTTTTCCTCTTTCTCCCACACAATGAACCAAATTAAATACTTAGTTGGAAAATTTCTTTCTCCTGTCTAATCCATTCATTTAACAATCATAAACTTATCAATATATTTAATTTGCCCAGTGGTCTTTCACTATTTGCATGGGTTAGTGCCCTTTTTTTTCTAACTAATAACTATCCACATTTATTTCACATGAGTTGCTTTCCCTTATTAATGCTAAAGTCGGTTCATCTAGCTTTTCACAAACCGCACAATGAATGAGTAAATGAGAGCATGCATGAACACATCTTCTAGCCTTTACTTTCTTATTTTTTAGTTTTGTTATTTTTGTCTTCAACATTTGATCTGTTATCTCATTCATTACTATGCAACGTTGTGAATATTTAGACGTGGTAAATTTTTGTTTTTTCAGGTGGACAGGAGATACAACCATTACTGCGAGCAGATGCAAATGGTGGTGAACTCATTTGACCTGATGATGGGTTTCGGTGCGGCGGTTCCATACACAGCGCTGGCGCAGAAAGCAATGTCTCGGCATTTCCGGTGTCTGAAGGACGCAATAACATCACAGCTGAAGCAAAGTTGCGAGCTACTGGGAGAGAAAGAAGGGGCGGGGACCTCAGGTTTGACCAAGGGTGAGACCCCAAGGCTTAAGGTTCTTGAGCAAAGCCTAAGACAGCAGAGAGCCTTCCATCAGATGGGGATGATGGAACAAGAAGCTTGGAGACCCCAGAGAGGCTTGCCTGAACGATCTGTCAACATTTTGAGAGCTTGGCTTTTCGAACATTTTCTCCATCCGTAAGTTTTCCTCTCTTTTCTCTCTCCCTTTTCATTACTTATTATAACACGAGGATCATATTTGCCTATTACTTTTACTTACTTCTTCGCCCATGTGCTTGTACAATCTTCACCTACAGATTGTTTTGGTACAACTAAGCAAATGAGCAACTAAAGTTATATTTTTAGCAATTTATAAAATGAAAGTAACATTTGTTCCAGCACTGTGTTGAATATGGAATAGTACTATTTTTCCAGTATAAGTAATCTATAATAACGGTTTTTGACTTGAGAGTTAAAGATAAGACCCTATACAGAAAATGATGTGATTATTAAGAAGAAGAAAAAGCAGGAGGGTTTGTGTTTATTTGAAAAGATAATAAAGAGACAAAGAAAGGGAGGGGATGTGGCAGAAGGAAAGAGAGAATCTAAAAGCCATTATTTATGTGCCCAACGATCGTTTAGATGAACAGTAATGCAGTAATATTGCAGCGTCCTTGGATGTTGTCTTGGCAGCAAAAAGGTCGAAAGATGCATACAGCACATCGCTGCTTTAACTACGATGAATTTATCAGTATCTTTTTTTTTGTTTTTTTTTTTTCTGATATTGTTGAATACCTAATTAGATTAGAGATTAAGTGGAAGGGTGGGGGAGGGGATAAAGTAGAGACAGTGATCAGTGTGTCCAGTAATCTGCTTTACTTCTGGCATGGCAGCTAGGACATAGATCTTTCTTTCTTTCTCTTAGATTCTCACGCCCACGAAGGGAAAGAAAGAAAGGTTTCAAACTCAGCTAGGTGTACAGAAAGCTCCGTGTCCTTTTACACAGTTAAGGCAGGGACTCTGATGTCATTTTCTCGTCTCTTTCTCAGGTATCCAAGCGATGCAGATAAGCATCTGTTGGCACGACAGACTGGACTATCGCGAAATCAGGTTCCTTCATTTCTTTCTTAACTTTAATCTCTACACTATTTAATATTTCATAAGATGCAAAGTTACCACATTAACAAGACTAAGTAAAAAAGAAAAAAAAAAAACAGAAGAAGAGAACGATGAATGGGAAAAAAAAAAGAGGGACCAGCACTGAGTTCAGATGCAACTTACGTGTTTTTGAGTTTTGTTTCTCTGGTTTTTTTTTCTGTCTCTCTCTCGGAAATGCTGGTTTTATTTTGTTTAATGTCACCTTTTCTCTTTTTGTTCTCATGTCGAAAACTTCGTTTTCTTCTCTGAAGACATACTTATCTTTTTGTCTAGTTTTAATTTAGTATTGGAATCTTTTACACACTAGACATAATTAATTCTGAAATGAAATGAGCAGAAGTAAGTACAGAAGCAATGAGAGTTATAAATAAATTTGTTGTCTTCAATTCATCTCACTCTCTTCCAATTACTCCTTTCTCTCTCATGTGAAACTGCTCCTCCTCCCAACTACACGTTATAGGAACCATAAATATGAGGGAATAAATGTGTATTTTTCAGATGTTAATGTCTCTCCTAATGCCATCTTTCGAGTTCATGCAGCTTCGTCCCCCAATACCTCTCTCTCTCTTTAAACATTATATTTTTTATATATAAAAGTACATGCACTATTGTACATAAACACATTTATTTTCACTACTATATAAATCTATTCTAAATTTTGTGTGTTTGACATTATCATTTATGTCACGTAAATTTTGCACTCTCAGCTGCATTTGCAATATTTGCTTTTTTTATTCCCTATTTTTTATCCTAACTCATACAATTTTATAATTATCTTTAATGTTATTAATCAATTCAAATTGAAGTTTTGAAGTTTTGCCTCAATAATCTATATTGATCTATAATGAAACTTAAAGGAACTATGTTTTGTCATTGAATATTATTGTTTTTCATGATTTTTTTTTATCATTTTGTTTTTCTTTTCATGAAATCCATAATTCAATAGTCTTGTTTATGTCATATACAAAATATAATGTGTGAAAACTTGTAATTAACCTTTGTTCGCGGTTTATGAAAAATGAGGGGTTGAGAGAAACTTGATAGAGGAAATGATATTTTTATTGAAAGAATAAATTTATTCATTTATTTAATCATCATTTTATTACAAGAATATCAGGTGTTTAAACATACTTACTTCTATTCTTGTTTAGCTTGAACTTTTTATCAGTGAAGCAAGAATATTAATTGATTTTTCTTCTATATTGTGTTTTTATTTCATCTTCTCCTAAGTTAGATCTGTAGCAAACCAAGATGAAGAGAGCTGGAGAGAAAGAAAAAGAAAAAACTGTTAATTACCTGTGCCTATCTTCCAACTACACCCCATATGCACCTATACCCTATAGTGGTCAGTGAAATGGGGAGAATTAGACTCATACAACTAAAAACACTGTCCCTTCTTAGAAGAAACTGGTGATGAATAGTTTCATCTGTTGTGTAACTAATCACATATATTTTTTAAATCTGTCATCATTGATGTCCTTTGTGTTACACCACCACAGAGAAGATACCTCGAAGTCTAATCACACTTTAGCACAAAAAGACAAACAACAATGAGCCAGCAGAAAGGAAGCTCTTGTGTGTCCTTTTTCTTTTTGTACTCATAATAGTATCAATTAAATAATCGAACTGAAATTATATACTCCTAGGGTCAAAACATAGGGTGAAGGATTTTAGCTATTCTTATGAATTGCCGAATCTAAATCTCAAGGCATTCATGCACTTTAGTTTTTGATGATATATTAAAGCATAGCTTTGATACTAGAGTTTTAGTTTGTTCGTGGTGGGTTTAGTCATATTGAGAATTTTGTGAATGGAGAGCTTGATGTGTTTATATATATACGTAGATTGATGGGTTGAACGTGTTTTTTTCAGGTATCAAACTGGTTCATTAATGCCAGGGTTCGGTTGTGGAAACCCATGGTGGAAGAGATGTACCAACAAGAACTTAAAGAAGCAGAGAGTACAGAAGAGAGAGAAAATAACCAAAGCAACAACAGCAATATCAGTGGGAACCAAGCACAAACTCCAAGCACACCAGGAGCAGCTACGACGTCAACAGCAACAACAGCTGCACCACCAACAATCACAACAACAAAACCAACAGGAAAAAAATCCGATATCAATGCCACCGAAAGCGACTCATCACTTGTTGCAATGAATAGACAGGGCTTCTCGGAAAACCAAGGAAAGCAGTCCACCACCACCTCCACCACTGTCATGGCCTCCGTCAGCGCCACCACCTCTGAGATTGCACCACCCGGGTCACAGTGCTTCGACTCAGATCTGCCCCCACAGAGATTAATGGCCACTGATGACACGTGTCGCTTGGTCACAGCAGATTTTGGGACCGCGTCTGCAAGTGCTGACATTGGATCCACACTCATTAGATTTGGGACCACAGTTGGTGACGTGTCACTCACCCTAGGGCTTCGCCATGCCGGGAACATGCCGGAGAAAACTCCTTTCTCTGTTAGAGACTTTGGAGCCATTTAAACTTCGATATAGTACTACTTCACATAATAATAATATTATAATAATATAAAAATAATATATAGGAAGATGCTTTATCACATTATATTATATATATATCATCAAAAGAAAACATTTTTCCACTTTTATATTTTCTCAGTTATTCCTCCATCGGTCTTATTTGCATTGTGGGAGAAGGACAGAAAAGAAAAAGATAATACTATATGAGAAAGGTAGTCTCAACTCAAGTTAGCTATTAATTAGGTGTAATCTTAATATATGGTATCTATTGTATAACTGTACAGCATATTGTTTTGCATGATTTTTTCCCCGTATATGTACTTCATTATTTAAGGTTTGTAGCTTAGTTTGACTGCACTTGATCTAGTTAATCATGGGAATAATAACTGTTTCTTTTTGTTTTTCACTTTAAGATCATGAAATGTCAAACCTATCAGTTTTTATTGTACAATTGTTGATTTTACTTTTATTCCTTCGACAAAAACAAGGCTGTCTTTCATACATCAAAAGGTAAGAGTCGAATGAGCAATCACTCATAACTGTTTGAAGTTATGATTTATTTTTTTCTCTTTTAAAAAGTATTGTGTTAGTGGAGAAGTCATACGGATGATAAATAAATAAACTAGATAATATAAATATTTATTGTAATTTAATTTTTTATTTTAGCATGATGAGTATGAAAATAATATATATGTTTTAGTCTTATCTACGTTCTAATATATAATATATAAAGTAGATATATTTTTGTCTTGTCTACATTCGATTCTATTTTAGATTATCAAAATACTTTTAGTTTAATGTGTAATCTAATAAATTTGTATTATTTTTTTTACTTTGATCTTTTAGTTATATAAGGAAATCTTTCTTTTTTTTTTTAATTTTTTAATATTTTTTATAAATTTTTATATTTGACATAAAAATTGGTATCTTTCAAATATTAAATATTTCATAATATTATGTTTTTTTAATTATAATTTTTCAAAAAATTATTTAATTTATATTTGGAACAGTGTAAATATACTTGTTTCCTGATATAAATCGAAATGTTATAAAAATTCTTATATGAAAAAAAAAAACTACTTAAGGGATGAACGTAAAGGTTGAAATTTTACTTAAAAATTTAGGATGAAATAATCAAATCCAGGTGTTGTTATCCTTATTAAGTGACGTTGAATGTTAGTGTTTAATTTAGACAAAAGTGGTTCCTAAAATGAGAACTTAGGTGTTCCTAACAAAGTTGTATAAAATGAGCAGAATTTTAGACATAGATGAATCTTACGGAAGTTGTACATAGGAAGTATGAGTTTGGTTTTTTGTTTTTCCTTAAATTGAAGTCGGGCATCAGTTACATAATTTCTTTGTTTTTGGTATATAAGTGATGCATATATAGCAGTGACAAGAGACAGCTCTGTAGAGTATTGAGAGGAAGGTGAGTGGTGATATTTATAATAGAGCGGAATGGATTACACAATTTCCACTTATATGTACCTCTCTAATTATTGTAATGAATCTTATACTACATTATTGATCTAATGCAGGACATGTTACCTCAATCATGGAAGTCAGAAAAACATACATATATTGTGTATGAGCCTTAAATTCACACTGGGACCACACCTCATCTACCAATGCAAGTTATCCACTCTTTCAAATTGAAAACTCTCCATTACCCACCAAACTCTTCTTTTCCCGCTAAGCAAAAAATCACTCTTTTAGATCTTCAATACTTCAATATCAGGGCTACACAACATTTTCCATCAACTCTTTACAACACAACAAAAACTCAAATTCTTACAATAATACAAAAACTTGTAGTTGAAATCGACTCCAGATAAGATCAATTCATAATATATAAGTGAGTGCAAACCACATTTTATAAACTGATTTTGTAAAATTGAGTTAGGTTTAAAATTTACTTCTACCACTTATAACTTTCTAACATATATATATATATATATATATATATATATATATATATATATATATATATATATATATATATATATATATATATATATATATATATA